>NW_022720008.1:153615-221274 GCF_011630105.1 Anneissia japonica | reverse complement strand
GCATAGACCTGTGCTAAATGCGTGACAAATTATGATCACACATGTTTCTGCAAAATGCGTGTTTTCAAATAAAAATGCGGGACGGTCCCGCACGATGCAAGACGTTTGGTTTGTTTTCTCTCCAACTTTTATAGGGCCCCAGATCGGCTTGACCCCCCCCCCCCCTTGCCCACCCCTGAATTTACCACGGGTCTATAACACCTCAGCCCCACCATGGTTGAAAATCTATGATTATGTGACCGGAAATAGTACTCGCAGATTTATCATAAGCAAATATAGAAAATTTATGAGTTTTGTACATGGCACGTTATTGACACGGAAGCGGCAGGGGAAAACACTCAAATTCCTCATCAAAAAGCTTAGTTAAGTCCTTGCTTGTACGACAAATTAGAGGCAGTCCTGTTGGAAACTACTGTACTCTGATTGAATTGGTCAAGAAGTTTTGGTGGATGGATTTCTGGAACGTGTGACAGTGTCTTGAATTTTCTACCCCTGAAAATGTGGACCATTGGTGATTTGCGATAGGTGACGCACCTGTCGCACCCCTCCCCCCATGTGTATGGGCCTGTTAAAGTGGCATTTATCAACCTGCAGAAGGCTCTTGTGATCTGAAGGTGTCATGGAATACAAATCAACCGGAAAATGGTGGCGTCAAAAATATCGTCCGAAAAAACAGTATGAGCTACAGCTCATGGTTTTTTTTTTTTTTTTTTTTACCAAAGTTGGCCAATTTTTCCCTGGTCGTTTTCTCAGATTCGGCCACATGGGCCTCAGTGGCGTAACAGGCGGGGGGGGGGGGCAGTGTTCCCCTTCCCCTGACGGTTTTCACCGGGCTGACCAAGTCGTCGTACCGGGCTGGGTAAGAAGAGGAAAGAAAGACGGAAGAGGGAGAGAAAGAGAAAGAAAGGAAAAGAAAGGAAAAGAAAAAGAGAAGAGAAAAATAAAGACAAGAATAAAAAGGAAGATATCATAATGACCAGATATCACAATACCCTGCAATCCCTTCTCCACATTAAAAAGTGTCCATAGCGCCTTTGATCTAAGCCGCCAGATATTCTCCGCAGTGGCGTAACCACCGGGGACAAGGGGAAAATATCCATCTGTGGAAAATCTTTCCCCACTCCTTGAAAATGCCCTTTTCACCCTGAAAAGTGCTTAAAATCTCAAAATTTCGCGCGCTTCTTGCGCATTTCTTGTTGGGTTAAAGCTTGCACTTGCCATCCTTTGCCTTTTAAGTTATTTAAACACATAATAGTCCCAAAGTCAAGAAAGAAAATTTAAAATAGATCGTTTTACCTAAAAGAAGGGCCTCAGTGTGTAGTGATGGTGAAAGAATATGTTTGTAATAAATAAAGTCACAATGAAAAATCATATATTTAGTTTTTTTTTTTTAAAGTGTGTGGCCATATATAACATAAGCCCTAAAAAATTTGCCCGCTTCGCGCGCATTTTAAAGGGTAAGAACGTGTGCTTGTATTCCTTTGCCTTCTAAGTTATTTAAACACATTATAGACACAAACTCAAGAAAGAAAATTTAAGACAGATCATTTTACCTAAAAGAAGGGCCTCAATTTGTAATGATGGTGAAAGAATATGTTTTTAATAAATGAATCCATAATGGAAATGCTTATATTCAGTTTAAAAAAAACAAAAAAAAAAACGTGTGTGGCCATACTTAACACAAGCCCTAAAAAATTTGCGCGCTTCGTGCGCATTTTCGAGGGTAAGAACGTGTGCTTGTCCTCCTTTGCTTTCTAAGCTAATTGAATACAAAATAGGCCCAACTCCAATAGAAAAAACATTTACGATAGATCATTTTACCTAAAAGAAGGACCTTAATGTGTGTGTATTGATGGTGAAGGAATATGTTTGTAATATATAAAACCATGATGAAAATGCTTACACTGTATTTAGTTTCAAACACACGTGTGTTGCCTATAATATTATAAATAAGATAAGCCCTAGGCCTATGTCGTACTGTTTTCTATATGAGGATGGGGGGGGGGGGGGGGGGTGGTTGGGTATCACAACGGGTCATAAGTTACTAACTGTTATTAGTTATTATATCATCCTAACGACTCATCATCATCATCATCATCATCATAATTACCACCACCATCACAGGTGGAGGTGGAGGGGAGGGCACAGGGAACACTTTAAAATTTCAATGCATATCAATCTCTACTTTTGTTTTTTTAAATAGAAGGGTGTAACAATTACAAATTAACTCCATGGTTCAGTTGCAGATGCATGGCTCAGTGGCAATTGTTCATGAATCTTTCATAGATCTTTTGCTACATGGTTCAAGTCTCACTCAAAACTGTTTCACACTTCTTTTTTTTTGGTAAAGTCGAGAGAACCAGTGTCAATTTTTAAAACTAAATTCTTCCTTTGTAGCTGACAGATTAATGTAGAAATTAAACTTATGCCTTATATTTAAATTTTCATTCAACTTTTTTTTGTTAAAAATATTTGATTTATTTTTTTAGTGGAGGAATTATCTTTTTCCATATAATAACTTTGAATAAATCAATTCAAGTAAAAAGTATTCAGATATAAATATTGTTTGAAGTGGAGAATCTTTTTCCAAATGATTCAATTGAGTTTTGTTTTTATATTGGGCAAGTCTTTTGTTTGGCACTATTTGTATGTACTATACCTCTGGAAGATGAAAACATCAATCATCTTTTTAATCCAGACTCAAGTAAAGAAGTCAGTGATAAAGTGAGTGGTGCCTTTTAAAGTTGTTATAAACAAAGGCTTTTATGCGATGAGATAAGTTAATGAGCATCATCACGGACACTTTAACGCCAGAAAACGGTTAGACAATTCCAATCGCGTTTATTGCGTGATTGTCATTTTGAATAGTTTGGACATGACACCAATACCTATTGTTGGTATGTGATCTATGTTGATCCCCACACTAGTCCACGCAAGCACTCAACATAGTTACCAACCTGACAGATTTGAAATGCGTGACTACATCATTTGGGTGAGGGCAGGCCCCCGGGGCCCACGGGTGGAGCCCTGGTAGGGGCCCGGGTTGCAACCCGCGCAAGACCGCATGCAAATACTACATTAAAGTGCGTGGTTGGATTGTTTTGGTCGGAAAAGAGAATTTTTCTCTGTGTATTGATTCTCGAACGAGATAACAAAAGCTCTTTAATGACTCAAGCTACTGCATTTAAACTGTTTTTATATTTTTAATAAAACCAATTTCTTCTAATTTTAAATACATTTTCCCCTAAATTTGTGATAATTTGTTGTCACACATAGACGTGTGCTAAATGCGTCACAAATTTATGATCAAGCATGTGTTTCTGCAAAATGCTTGTATCATCCAAAATTCGAAATGCCTTTAATAAGGCAACACCGGCTATTATTATCAATATATTGTTGTTTCTAAACACACAACATGAGGGCAGTGTGAAACAGTGTGTCTATCAATTATACAAATTTTACCAGCTATGTTGGTCAAACAACTTTCAACATTTCCTGCTAGGTATTTATTACTGTTAAAACACAAGATTTTGGACAGGTAACAGTGATACAAGTAAGGCACTGAACACACAGAAAGGGGCGATTGATAATAATAGAAATAATTAAAATATTTATATTAATAGTAATAATGATTGTAGTAATAAACACTATAAATACAGTATAAATACTATTTAATTCCATATATTAGTTGCGTACTGTTGAGAAGTCCCACGGGCACTAACACTGTCATGGTCACCATTTTTGGCATCGTTGTCATCATCATCTGCATCATCGTTGTTGACATCATCATCATCATCGGTTGTGGTTCTTGTCATCGTCACCACTGATGCAGCCGGTGTTGTCTTATTGTTATCATCATTAGTAATAATATCATTATCAATATAATTATTTAATTATTAAAATTATTATTACATTGAGGTTGATGGTTCAAAACCTCACTTTGCATATTGCTTGTGTCCTTGGGCAAGGAACTTTTGTCTCTCTTTACCCAGAATTATAACAATACATTTTACGACATCAGTGTTGGCACTCCTACATTATTTTCCCTCTGGCCTACGAGATCTGACCTCCGATTTTGAAATTTATAGCCAAGTACCCTTCATCATTCATCGTTATCCTAAAGCTCTTTGACTCGCTAACTTAAACACGGTACACATAATTAAAATATAGCATTCGTTTTATTGCTTACAGACATAATGCAGTACGATCACGTCTGCAAGAACCTGCCCGCTTTCAGCAGTCTTCATGAAAACGTTTCTTTCAAACAACATGTTATGCATATTACTTAAGCAACATCTGATTAATCTAGAAGTTTAAGTAGTATTCTAGAGTTGTATAAAAATAATGTAATATTCATTATACAGGTACTCTCATTTTATGACCTTACTGGAAAACATGATTTTCAATCACTGTAAACATTATTTTGAATGGTTATCTAATTAAAAAAAATTGAAAAAGTAACAATTGCACCTAAACTACAAATTTACAGTGTCTCCTCACATGGTGATTTTTAAGTTTACTATATATATTTTTGAACAAACATACTGAAAATAAAATGTTACTGTAATACAAAAAAAAAACAAACCCAGAGATAATTCATTATGTTGTTTATAATTATTCCAGCAGTTTTTTATTTTACAAACATTTATCATGTTTATGCATTGCAGTACATACACTGTACCACATCATAGAGCTTATTCTGACAAGAATTCCAAGTGATTAATATTAGTCCATCTATTAACTTTTCTTTTGAAATAAAGCCAAATATAAAAACCTTAAAATTTTATCTATAAATGGAATTACATTCCAATATATCATCATATTATCTATAATTACTAATTCTTCATATATTTCACACAATACATGCACAAATTCTTAATAAACTTCAATTTTTGCATACATAAAATGCTTAAAAATGTGATGTACTTCATTATATTTAAGAAGAATTCAGTGTAAAGTACATCACCGAATACCAAATCTCATTTGGAATTTAAATGTTATCAAGGTATCTAAGAATATAATGTAATATCTTTACATCTCTATGAGAGCTTACAAAATCAAAACGTGCATGTTCCACCCAGTAAGTGAAAGACAAAAATAATGAATGCACATTGAAAGAAATGAAAGTTGTGTTATACATATATGTTGTTTAAACTTAAACAGTTGATTTACTAACAAATAAAATAACTACAATTAAAGTTTTTTTTTCTTGAAATCATGTTTTTCTGAAAGTGATTTGAATTTAAGTGTTTTATTATCGTTAAATCCAATTAAGTATACTGGAGATGTATCTACATGAAAACGGTAGACAGGAATATACTTTTGAAGCAGTGGTAAGTCACAGTAATACTGTGGGTATTCAGTCACACATCATGCTGAGCACCAACTGGGGCAGATGCATAGGTGGTGCAGACAGTGCACACTCCCCCCCCCCCAAAAAAAATCCCGCATCAACCCCAGATACATGTTGCATTATCAGTCAAGTCAGAAATTAAAATAAATTAAAGGTATGTTAACAACAGTTGTAACAATGCTCTTTCTAATAACATTTTGTTTATCTTAATTCTTGCATGTGCCTTATTTTACAGTATGTTCATTCTTCCATACACAAAACCAGCAAACTAACATTTTTTGCAATTTAAAAATACTACTCACTTATAACTAATAGTGTGTATTTTTTTTATAATGAAAATAACAAGCAAAATGATGTATATTCATCATGGATGCTGAATATTAAAACAAAATTTAAATACGTAAAACTTGAGCACTGTCCACACTACCAAATTTTATTTGACAAAACATGTGACATGCCTAAATATGGTCATGATGACATCACATCATGACCATATATAGGCACATCATGACTATATGGGCATACAACAGATTTTTGTCAAATAAAATACGATAATGTGGAGAGAGCTTGAAATTAACTAATACAGATTAATGATATAACCACCAATGACAACTGTTACACTGTTATTAATTAAAAATATAACCTTCAACAGTATATTCTTTGGCTAACAATCACAGATGTTATTTTATTACACTCTCTTGATGATGGACATCAATTTACATACATACATGTATTCAATATTTAATGAATGTAAATGTAATAATTAGGTTCAAATAATTAAACAAAACTTTCTACATATGGAGTGAAACTGTAGCCTAATATGTCTGACTTTACGACAAAGGTTCATGGGTTGAAATACTATCGAAACAGGATAATTTTTCTCACACCGAAAACCACAGCATTCGCTAGGATGCAAAATGAGTCTTGGTTTAGAAATCCTCACTCCTATTCTCTAAGGCAAGACACTCCCTGTTGTACATGAATGGGAATTAATAAATCAATAAAATATAATGTATGTGTGCATAAAACAACAATGACAAAGTTATGTTCAGTATATATATATGTGTACATTTATTTGTAATATCTCCTCCCCAATCTGCCAGTGATTTACTTTAATTTTCGAATATCTCTGTGTGATGTTGAGTGCAATCACATCTTGATTTAAATTGTATTGGGACAAATAAATAAAATATAAAACAAAAGGTACGTATTTTTATAGTCTATAGATTAAAGTATGTTGATTATTTTTAAAATACTAATTAATTTCCTTTTATGTACTACCGATATTTATAATCATAAATTTGGCAATAGTATGAACAGTACGTAGATATATATGTGTACATGGCTTAGAAAAACTAAAAAATTAAAATATTTTTCTAAATACGTCCTATGTACAGCAAACGCAGCATACAATTTCACCCTTACATTAGTTTAGTACTACTAAAGTATAAGCAAGCCAGCTGCAATTTGCACAATGGACCTTTCTGCTTAAGCCCCACCCCTTGGATACCGTTGCTAAGGTCCCACAAGACGACAGTATTAAAACATACGCGAACACATGCGTTTGTGGCACAAGAGATGCACGCATATTCCTAGCGCTGTTCTGATTGGTCAATAGGGAGCTTTTGATTTGTGCGATGACGTGGCGCTAGAACAGAATCACTCATGCGTGACCGTCCTATCTGGCATCCTACGTTCTCTGCGTACGTAGATTTGGCCAACGAGGTGACCTTTAACGTTCTTGCATGCGCAGGTGACTTTTAATGACGTCATTACGTTCTACCGTCGTCATGCAATCGAAAGCTCCTAAATAGCCAATTTGTAGTTATAACTGTGCATGCTCGTATCAAGGTCAATCTACTACACAGGTTTATGTTGACTGACCTCTGACACAAGCATGCAAATTGCTTAATAAATAATGAGAGTTGTATTTGTGGTTAAAGCTCTCACCTAGCTTGTAGAGGTTGGTTGGCGCATCGGTTGTGGCTTGGACTCCCAACTTTGAGGTCGGGAGTTCAAAACTCTCGCTGTGCAAATCGCTTGTGTCCTTGGGTAAGGCACTTTATCTACGGTTGCCTCTCTCCACCCAGGAGTACAAGTGGGTACCTGGTAGGTTCGAACACAACTGCGCTGATTACTAGCTGCAATATTATGGAATTCTGTCCAGGGAGCTGAGTATGTGTTCCATACGTGTTTGATCCAGTGACCGGGGTAGTAATATGTTCAGCGCATTGAGAGCTGATAAGCAATTGCTTATTATAATTACTCACAATCTTAGGTCCAGTGTCATAAAATTCCTAAACTGTTCTTAAGCTTTGGCCACACTATCAAATTTTATGTGACAAAAAAAAATGTGATATACCCATACTTGGGTGTAATATGACATCATCAAATTTGGGTGTAATATGACATAATATATGGGCAAATTACACAAACAAATAAAATTTGATAGTGTGTGCAGAGCCTTAGAAATGTATTGAGTGCTTCTCTGTAAACCTTATAAGAAGTATGTCTGTTATATATATTTTTTTAATCTACTAGTTCATCTAGCTTATACAATAAAATTAGGCCCCTTTGATATTCTGATAAGACCACCTATTTCATTTATGCAGCTCGGCTAAATTGCTACAAATGCAGCCTTAATATTCTAGTCAAGCCTAAGGCAGATTTGATGCATTTTACCCTCTAAAAACGTATTTTCTGACTTGCGCTACAAACTAGAGCAAGCAAATAAAAACGATCATGGGCAAATCCAATGTATCATCAATGTACTTCATGAATGTAATGTTCAAAATAAACATTAAAATCATGAAATTAACATTCTTCAGTATTACTGAGTTGTGGTTTATAATTTCAAACCAAGTAAACCTAATGAAATTATTTGAAGATTCTTCAATATTGCTAAATACAATTGTCCATGATTTTCTTAAATTTAACTGTGAAGTCAATCTACATAAAATGTTCTTACTGCAAAAACAACAAAGGTGGTTTTCTCAACAGAGAGCAAATTTTTAATGACTGTTTTATTCTATGTGCCAATGTAAATAAATTTAGTAAAATTCCTCAGTTTAAGGCCCCCCCCAAGAGACAGTGTATATATCCACCCCATAACTTAATCTTCATACAAAATCCCTAACTTCAGAGGTATAAATTCAAATATCTTCATGTTATGTTTAAATGTCTTACATAACAATTACTCTGAGTATGACATAAATTGCACAATAATTCAGTACAAATATGCTAATGTTAGGCAGAGCTGACTGCTTTTAGGCCGAAGATCCTAAGATGAGCTTATTACTGAGGCCTAGCTAGCCCTAACTTGCATTCTGAGTACAGGCTCAATTGTAAAATCCACCCCTTTAAAATTCAGTACAGCATTAACCAATTTGATCTAAATTGTTTCATTGCAACACATAATCTTTACGATGACAAGATAAAATTTTGAGCGAGTACCTAAAAGTTCCGTACACTAATTATTTTTACCTCATACATGTCACTCACATTTGGTTTTTTTTTTTTTGTCAATAAACTTTAATTTTTTTCTCCGTCTAGATAATTTTGGCAAAAACTATTTTACTAAAACAAATTGTTTTCCCATCCTCTGAAGCATCTTACACATTTAAAGTTTGTTTAATACAAGGTATAAAAAAGATTTTGGCTAAAAAGGTTGGGGGTTGGTAAAGTGAAAGACAAATATAATGTCTGTCATTGAAAATGAAAGACAGGATATATATAATAATAAATGTAATATATATTTATATAAATTTGTTCAAATTCAGCATATAAACCTAAATATAATGCGAGAAATGAAATCTATTCTACTACCAATTAAGCAAACTATAACAAATTTGAAATGTATATAATTTTGTCAGAACATAATGTAAAAGTAAAAACTTTTTTCATCAAAAATATAATTATTCAATCTTAACACAATTATAAAAAAAGAAAACATATTACTTGAAAGTTCTTATTTTATTAATCAGTACTGTAATATCCCTTCAGATTCTCTGAAGATTTCATGAATGCTCAAAGCATATCTGCAGAAAGATAGTTTTTGATGATGCCAACGTAGTGAGACTTGCAAAACAGCATTTGAGGCGCTTAGTGGAATTGGGTACAATAAAAGGAAGGTTCATCATCACCTTCAGCAACTTCCACTAGACATGCTTAATAGAATTCATCTGCATCTGAGTTAAATTTTGGTGGGTCCTGGTACGATTCAAAGGTAGGCTCGGGCTTCAAGACGTCTTCTTCGCCCATCTTCTGGACACAATGGTTAATGGTTCGTAGTATGGTGCCAAGACGACGGTCAAGAGCCTCGAGATGTGCCTCAAGTATAACAGGTGTGATCTGATCATGTGATAACGATTCCCGCATCACGTCACTAAGTTTGTACTCTTCTTTCGATAAAATGATTAATCTTCTGTAAGTTGATAAACGAAGTCTAAAACACAGATAAAAAATCATTATATGATAAATATTTCAATTTATTCAACACAACTACATTATTTGAGATACATTGAATAGCAGTGTTGGGTTTGCAAATTGTTGGCTACATAAATCTTTCATCAATATTAAGTTACATTTATTTATTTATTTAATTTCTATAGCGCCCTTTTCATGAATAATCATGTTCAATGGCGCTTTACATTAAGAATACAATAAATTAACAGTCAAAAAATAAACAATTTTAAAATACATAAACAAATTGTTACATAAACAAAGTCAATAAAAAAAAATCCTCTGTAATGTAAAGAGAATTATGTTCATAGAGGGAAGGTAAATTATGGATTGTTATTGTGATGATGATGAAAACAAGTATAATAGTCTTACTGGCAACATTGAAATAGTGGTGCTAAAATTGATAGTTCATCATGGCTATGCTTCCCAAACCTGGAAAAAAAGAAAATATAAACACTGCGTAAATAGCTTAAAATTGGTACATAGAGGATGCGCAACACTGCAGAGTGCATTTGTCGCAATTAAATCATCAGTGACGTATGCAATGGACACATGCCAATGTCATTCAGCTGAAGAAAGAAAGCAGATTGAAACCTACTGTTGAGAAACAACCCTAATCTGGTTTTTATCATGAATGAAATTCGATATTATCTTAATATAAGTACTTACGATCTTCCATGGTCCAGATGGATAGGGTATGTGTAATTACCAAAATACTCAAATGTCTCATAATGATGACGGTCCATGTTCCCTACAACAAATAACAAAAGATAACTTTACAAATGTGGTACTCTTAGTAAAGCACCACCTCAAGATTCTACTAGTATTAGGTTCGATTATGAATTGTTTATTCTCATTACCACTTCACATACGATGCACAAAAAAACACCCAGACAATAATAGTCTACAGATAACAACAGCTATGCATATAAATTAAAAATGCAACAGTAGCCTAAACCAAGGATTCATAAACAGAATTTTACTCATTTTATAAGCTAGAGATCCAGGTTCCTTACTCATACAGGATATATTTAAGAGAAATGAGACCTCTCAGTTTGACCAAACATGACATATAAAGCAGAGATGATTTAAGAAGCCCTCTCTAGACCAGGCTACTGATATTCTTTTCCCTGCTATACTGGAGACATTAATACATCTCAATTATTTCATCTCCATTCTGCTACACTTCCATCATGGGTATATCTTCCTAGTATATGCAGCCGCCAACAGACTGATTTATGTAACATTTTGATGACTGGTAAATCATTCTGTTTATTTGGTAATTTAATGTTGCATTTCCAGCCATATTAATGCTTACAGTATTATTTTGTTCTACCTCTTCTAGCCAACTGACAACTCAATTATTTATATAGTCTCAGGCATATGTAAAATCATTTTGATGCTTGTATGCATTGTACACTGACTAAGCCAATGTTTCTTGGGAAAAAAACCTTGACAATATTTGAAATGGATATAAGGCAATCATTGTAGAAATATGCAGATTTTAATATTACTAATACTTTTGTATTGATTTACTGTAGTTTACTGGGCCATACTCATGTTTATAGATTTGTGAGCAATATTTTTATCAATTATGATTGTTATATTACTTTTTTGCTTTTATAAATGGCATTTTCTATCTTATGATGGTTTCTCAGTGTCTCTTGTTGTTTGTGTATTTGCCTGTTTTTGATATAAATGTAGATAGGTTAAAATCATGGAATTGTTAAAATATATTCAAGCAGTTGAACAGCAAGTACGTCTAATAAATAGAGTACGGAAAAAAAAACACCACCCAGACATAGTGAATGGTGTGAATGACTTTATACATGCATGTGTTGAAGGAGTCGAATCAGGGGTCCTAATTGGCATATATCAGTTTATTCAGTTAAGTTTTGATAAATCTCTCAAAAGATTACAGTACAGTATTATGGATAATTATTGATTCTTTAACCAGGTTAAAATATAACAGTACAATAAAAACAAAAAGGAATACAATATTAAGATTGCATGGAGGTCAGAACGTGTGTCTCTCATGTTAAACCCCCCAGTAACATGTAAAAGTAAAACAAGTAATTTAAAAACTCATAATAAGCAATTTGTTATGATCACATAGGTAATTATCTGTTTGGTCAAATACTTATAATTGAAGTATGATGGATATAGCAATGAGTTAGAAGAAGATTTATTACCTGGAGTAAGAAATGGCTGAGATGAAAACGATGAGTCAGAAGACTGGGAATAATAAACAACTAGTTGTGAAGTATTATTTAATGAATGTTAAATGAGACATGTATTATTCTAAAGAATATACAGGTAGCTATATATTCTGATGGAATATTATACTGTACATGGAGAAATGTATTATTTTAAAAGTATATTGCACTTCAGCATGGCTTGGCATGAATGAGCGCTGTATGTGTAATGTTGTTCATAATGTTTTTTAATATCATCATGAATTAACTTTCAATCCATTGCTGCAAAAATTGTTCTTCTGACCAATCAGAAATAAACACATGCATACTATTCATAGAGTGCCTTGTCTCTATGTAATTTTGCGTTGTCGCAAACCTAAAAGAAACGGTGTTCCTCTATTTCCGGTCTCGTCATATTTCATAGATATTTAGTTTATAGCCCCAGATTACTTGTCGTCTCAGAGGTAAAAATCACTAACAGTACAAATCTAATGGTCATGTGCATTACTTTCTAAGGTGAATATTATATTGTCTTAATGGTCAGTATGCATATTATATGTAGTAGGCCCTACAATGAGGCTGCACACCCATCAAACAGAATCCTAAGGCAACATTAATTCTAATAAAAATGTAATTTCGCTGCATGCAAACAAGGCCTTTAAGTACTTCACATTATTATCCCCAGGTCATTAGAACAAGCACATATGGAATAAGCTCCTTGGGAATAACCCCAGACTTGTACTCCTGGATGTAAAGTGCATTGCCTAAAGACACAAGCGAAATACAATGTGGGAGATTGAACCTTGGACCTCAATGTTGAAAAACGGAACTGCAACAGCTGCGCCATACCGCTCTGATGAAGTAGGACTGACATGTTCACCTTAAATATAAGAGTTCATTAATCAATCTGATGGATGTTGTATTTATCCTCAAAGTGAAATATCGTGTACGAGAATGTTGTAAATTGTCAGAGGAGGCGATAATTACCATTAGCTTCATTTATCAAGTGTAATAACATACTGACTTTCTACTATCATGTTTCTATACCAATTATGATGTTACAGTAAATATGCTGTGACAATATTCAGTTAACCTTAATTGAATTGCTTCATGCTGTTGCACTGGCTTGGTTGTTTCATAAAACTGTATGCTTGTTTCAGACATACTTTATCTGATTAAAAACTATGTCTATATCTGTAGGAATTTGGCCAATACTGTACACTACTACAAAGTCTGATCTCATCAAATATAATACAGTCTGAGAAAATAATTGCGCTTTATAACCACAAGGAAAAGAAGCATTAAAAATGCACGTACCAATACCAATACTAGAGACAAGACATTGTCTGATAAACTGCATTCTTATTTCAGATATATCTGATCAAATAAATTATACTTTTACTTCCGCCAAGGAGGTTATATGTATTCATCATCAGCAAGATTACGCAAAAACTATGGAATCGGATTATCATAATAAAAAAAAGAAAGAAATGATTAAATTTTGGGGAAGAAATGGTCAAAGGAAAAGGTGCAGGTCACAGAAATTAAATATGTTTACCCTTGAGCATAAAAGAAAATAATGGAATCGGCCCTTAATACACGGCCTGCGTGCTGTTTAGTATTCAGACACGGGGCAGAGGTATGCACTCTACGGCGTGACTGCTCTATTTTCTACTTACATGACTTTAGGCTTAGATGATAACAGTCACAAAAATCATAAATACCTGCTGTTAGATTAGAATGAAGTATAAAAAAAGAGTTTCAAAATCTAATATGAGAAAAAAGTAATCAGTAGATTTCCACAACTATTGACTTGGAAATTAGAACTTTAATATATTGATATGAAACCTTGGAGCTACATCACCTGCATAATTATTACCTACCGGGGAAACTAATACCAAGCTAAGAATATCCAAGGTGAATTAACGTGAAACTTGATAACTATTTTAAAGACGATATCGCACATCAGTTGATTGTCTATATCAAAGTGGAAAGCTGTTATCACACATGCCAGGTTTTGATGGCAAAATCAAATGAAGAAAGCTATCAAGACTCACCGATTAGGAAATCAAACACCGACATGTCCATTAAGTCCAATAGGCGCCGACCAGAATTGTAAGGATGTTTCGTCATCACAGTTTTCTGGCAGAAATTTGGATCATGCTCCCACCTGTTAAAGATGAAAAAAGTACAGCAATTTCCTTAAGTGTTTGGTAATTAATATATTCCTACGGTTATCTGAATATAAGCCATCTCCTTGCAAATAAATTTTGTAAGCTTCTACGTGAAATGGAAATGGATACATGATATGAAATATTACATATCACATACAATTCCAGGCATCTGATTGGTTAAAAAGCTGTTAATAACTTCAACTATCTCCTATGACGTAGGTTTGAATGATAGTAAACTCCCGGGAAAAAAAGTACTATCACATTAAATGATAGTACTTTTTTGACCTGTCACAGGTAAAGGGGACTGCGACCTCTACAACAAGAGATTGGCCCTTTGACGGCGTAGGCCCAAAAAGTAGTCTAGGCTTATGGCCTACTTTGTGGGTACTTTTTTCATTCCATTTTTAGGCCTTGTAGAATCTATTTATGAGGTACAGTATATAATACAAATATTGACTGCTCTAGATTTGGGAAATGGTGAAATCCATAGCCCTTGGTGATGTGGAGACCTAGAATACTATCTTCTCAAGGGCTGAATAGTAGGCTACGGTCTCCACATCACCTCGTGGCAACAGATTCTACTATTCCCCTCATGAGCGTCAATATTTGTATAATATTTAATGGGTTATTTATCTCTAACTTTTGCAGTCTTTCAGATGAGGCATTCTTACAGTATCTCCTCTTTCTTTCAACTGCAATCAATACTTTATTTTCAAATTAAGTTGCAGATTTTGCAAATATTAATAATAAACTTTCATCTATATTGATTCTAAATTTCTGATAAAAACCAATTCTTTACATTTTAGTGAATTAACATTTTATCTGTTTGACATTCCATTTAAAATTTTATTTCTTGGCAAAAGGTTTCATGAAAGCATCATATTTCTATCAACTTACTGTATGCTCTAGGTTGAAAATTCCTGTAAATTTTCTCAATATAATAGTTCTGTACTTCAAGTTGTACAGATTTAATACACTTGTTGTTAGATGTGAAAAAATAAATAAAAATACATTCAAGGACACTGTCAAACATTATTGAGTACTAGAAAAATTTACATGTATATTGGACTTACACCGCTGATCTATGTTTACTATATGATCGGCGCCATGGGTGTCGCCACGTTTTACGAGGAGCCATCTTGAATGGTGGCAAGTAGGCTGCGACTGAAGCTTCCAACATATCCGGTTTCCCACATACAGCTGTTTCTGTCTCACAATAATACGAGCAGTGTCCAACAAAACATATATTGTTTGCTGCAATTAAGAAAAATGATAAAATTTGGTGCCATAAGCCAATGATTATCCAGGTTTTCATAAATAAATAAATAACTATGTGTTTTAATACTAAAAAAATATAGACACAAGAAGAAAATTAAAATGATCAGAGTGTTTATGCATTACAGCATAAAATGTATTTTTCATGTAACATGTTGTCCCCAGGTAAAATATTTCAATTCTTTTTATCCAACCACTTAATAATCCATCTAATTTTCTTCGGCTTTTTAATAGTGTTGTTAGCAATTCAAACTAGAATTTGTTATATCTAATTATGTATTTCTAAAAAAACATTTGACTTTCAGTAGATTTGTTTGTTCCAACCTGTTTATGAGAAATGTTTTCTTTCATGTTATCACATCTAAGTTTTTTTTCCACCGAGGAGTTTGTATCTTAAATAACAAAATATACATGTTTCTCTATCACCTTGCAATTGAATTTCACATGTCAATCAATTTTTTTTTTATTTGTTATATGATGTATGATATATTTTCAAGACACTCTTTCATGTCCTGACATTTTTCTCAAAAGTGCATTAAAAATGAATAACTATTCAATTGACTCCTGAATTATCTAATATCATGGACGATAAAGAAGGATCATTTTATATTTCGCCTTAAGCAATAGAGATATTGAATTGTATTGTTCAACAGCTATACACACACAGCAAAGTACAGTGTAGATTACAAATATTTTTAAGTACATTTACTACAGTGTACATCAAGCCTACTTAATGTTAAACTGCATAATGTGATAGTTATAGTAAAACAAATTAATGAATGTTGATAAATGATAAATTGCTGTAACTACAATAACTAGGTCTACTGTACTACATTCTTACTAGTCTGTTAGTGACAAAGTTCAGAGATCAACAATGTTAAGGTTTAGTTTAAGAAGGATCAAGATCGGAAGGCAAACTAACTTATTTGCTGATAGGCCTACCTGTATGTTAAGCCAGCTAATGTAGCCTCTACAACCACACAGTGAGTCACTTCTACATAAAATGTTTCTGGTTCTATTTAAATAACATAGCAAATCAACATGCCTAAGACAAAACTTTAGCCTGATGGAAATAAAACCAAAGACAAAAAAAAAAAACCTCAGTACACCAAATTGCCTGAAAATGTACTACGTATTCACCAGACATACAAAAATTATAAATTGTTCCTAAAAAGAAATGGAATAAGGTGGAAATTAAAAAGGTAAAAATAAAATAGACTAGTAAAAAAAAAAATTAATCAGCAAATTATGACCCAAATTCAACTCATACTGACCTACTGTATATTTATTTTTATTTATTATTATATGTTTTACATTCCAAATTATATAAACATTGATATTGTGTAAACCTCAAAAATTGCCTAACATTATTTTCTCAGCTGTATTTATTTGACTAACGGAGACTTATTAGAGTGATAAATTGTTAGAAGACTTACCACACATTCTACCAAGTTAAATGTCACCATCTCTTTATTTTCACCATTAATCTAATTCATGCGTGCACCACAGACGTGAAAGCAAACGATATTACCGTTTAATTGCAACGACTGGCACACACACAAGGCCATGATTTACACACAGGCACAGGACGACACGTAATTATTAGTAAATTATGACACAGGTTTTGAGAAAAAAATTTATATCAGATAGAAATCATTATTGCATTTTTGAGTCGATAAACACATCAAATTGTAATGATGCAATTTATGAAAAAGCTTAAGCTACTGTTAGATACATTACTGAAATGAAATAAATTTTGGTACGAGTGGGGAACAGTCAATGGTATTGATAAGTTCAGCTATGATTCAGAATTAAACGTTCTTTGTTTGTATATTGATTGAGGTTTGAATTATAAAATAAAGTCTAAGATTATTTTCTAATTTTTGCCTAATATCAATATTTTGTAGGCTTATATTATAATATTTATTATTACCTGATGTTTAATGAATTTTGTAACGCATATTTAAATAGTTATTGAATAATTCATATTAAGTAACAGCCAATTGCTTAAGTTTAAATCATTGTTAATTATCATTTATTTCTTTAGTTATCAAAATAATTTTAATTGAAAACAGTAAAAAAAAAAAAAATGAAATATTGAATATCCGTATTAAATAAAAGCTAATCAAAGTATTTTAATTATTATTTTATTTATTTCAAGATAATAAAAAAAAAATTGTAATTAAAATGCATTAAAGCATAGTCTAAAGTAGATAATTTATTATAATCGACATGTTTACATGATCCAGCATCATCAATTTAATAACATTAGGTTTCAAAAGGCTTATAATGCTCTCTGGTGTAATTAGTAGGTGTTGGCAAAATAGCAGCATTGTAGGGGATATGTCAGGGATATTTTTTGTGTAAGTATAATTAATTGTAATGTGATAGCAGATTACGCTAAATCTCTGTCCAGACTATCCAATTTTAATAAACATGGTGATGATGACCTCACATTGTGACCATATTTAGGCACGTCATGACTATATATGGGCATACAACAGTTATTTGTCAAAGAACATTTGATAATGTGGACAGAGCTAAGAATACAAAAGAGAGAATAACTAAGGAAACACAACCAATGGGATGACCAAAGAGTATAAATAGAACAAGAGAGCGTACTCCCGTTTGGAAAAATGCAACTCAGCAGGTAGGATGCCCGCTGACAGTTTTATATACACCTGCATACTTTTGTGCGTACTAAAGTACGCCCACTGTGAACTTGATAAGTACTGTTGGTATTGTATCATGTGGAAAACTGATAAACAAACAGACCATGTGCACCATGGACATAAGTGTACATACAACCGTCAGCAGGCATTCTACACTGGCTGCATAGGGCGTATCGTTACTTCACGCTCTCAATAAGTGTAGTTGGCTCTCTTTTTGTATCTATTTATACTCGTTCGTGTGACATATAACCTATCTAGTAGACAACTGTTATTAGACAAGCTCAAACAGTTTCATCTGGTTTCTGGATGTATGAAAATGGAACATTACATAAACAGTACATATATTATGGTTTATTTACTTATTCTTATTAGAATTTTGTTAATGTTAATAGAAATGTTAATCAATATTAGATAATTATTTGGTAATTAAAAATATTTTAATGTATACTATTGAAGTTAAAATAATGTGCTTATGATCATTTTATAAGGATATCGTTTGCACCATAGTAATAAAGATTATTACAGATATGTATGCCCTATGTATCTAATCCTCTTTTTTTTATATTTCATAAAAAAATTTGTTTATAGATATTGATCCACTCCAAGAACTAATATAAATCCACTCAAAGAACTAATATAAATTTACCACTTACACTTCAGAAATATACAAAAACAATCAGAAGGTCAAGAGAAAACAGGTAAATTTACTAAAAACCCTTTAAAAAGACTGCTAGTTGTAGAGTAGGCAAATAACAATGTACCTGTCCACTAAGTCCCACCCCCCTTGGATATTTTAGCTTAGGTCCCACAAGACAGAGTAAAACCAAGGCAATTTAACAAAAGGACACACATCTTGAGACATCAAAGGATATAACTCTGGCATCGACGTTCTACGCGCCAAGCGCTCCTACACGCAGATCCTCACAGAAATCATAGCAACTACACCAACATTAACCATCAACGTGTGACGAATTACCCACGCATGTTTCTGTTGCCATGATAATCGTGCATCGTGCGGTGGTTACAAAGGCTTAATGAATGTTTGCATTAACATTAGACTGAAATTACATTTGGTATATCGACATTAATTTTACGAATGAGGTGGTGTTCGGTGGCTCATGAGACTCACTTTGCAGAAAAAAATAAATAAATTTTCTGTATTTACTCAAATGTTCGTTTTGAGCACCTTAATCCAACATTGTCAAAATCACAGTTTAATTGTTATATAAGAACATGAATTTTTATTCGTAAATTTCATTTGCTATAACTTTTCATTTTGTTTATCAAGTTTCACAAATCAAATTGTAGTTTATAGAAGCAATTAACAAGCTGGTTGTCAAATGAAATCAGATGTAACAGACATTGCGAAGTACCCAAAATTAATAAACTAACACCATAAAATGTATGGCTGTTTTCTGTCTTACAACAGTTTATTAGATAATGTGCTTGAGTTGTTTTGATTTTTTTTGTTTGTATTGCGCTTTTTTAAATTTTGCTTGTTTTGTCGTAATATCTATGTAAATAGCGCTCGATAAATGAAATTGTAAAAAATACCAATAAATTGGCTGCTTATTAAACGTTTTTGTAGTAAAATGTATGTAAATTATTTTAAACTTAATTGTTCCAAAATAGTATGTTCATTGACTGTAAATCGACTTATTAAAAACAAGTTGTTTCTAGCTTTTTCCTGCAGAACATTAGTAAATACATTCTTGCCATCTGCTCGTGTTGAACACAATTCCATCAATAAACACATGAAGAGACGCGAAATATTTATGAACATTATACAAAACTTTACTACATTAAAATGTATTACAACAGTTGTCTATTGTATTCGAGATCTATTTCAACTAAATGACGACTAATAATAATTGACAGCATCAGGAAATGTCTACCTAGGCCCAATAAAAATAGAAGTGACAAATTCAATCCTTCTAAGAAAAAGGCTTAGGTGCATCTAAACAGGCTACAGTTTGGAGCTGGATGTTTTTGCAGCAAGCATGAAAAAATGGGGCATAAAGGACACCGTCCTTGTGGACAATACAAGCCCATGATCATATGTTAAACAACTGTGTTGTGCCAAACTCTATGCCCACTATCTAAAGGTGACATCACCAATTTTAACTAAGGTAAAACAAGAATATATAGTAAAAATCCTTAAGTTAACAATTCACTGATCATAGCAGAATAGTTGATCATCAAATATTTAAATTGCTTTGAAATATTACAAACAGAATTTGTAATGCAATATCCCACCACGTACTGCAAATAATACTGCAGCAGTTAATACAATACAGTAAAAGAAATTGTTTTGCGTATCTTATTTTTTCTTGCAGTTGGATCAAATTTAAACATTTTGCCAAGCCTAGGTAATTTTTGAAAAAAAAATATTCTAATTTGCACTGCTTTTCAACTTAACATAATTCCAACATAGGCCATCAGTAGTCAAATCGTGACATCATCAGCACCAAGTTGCAACAAGTGACTCGTAGACCAAAGAACAGCTACGCACTCTCCTTTCTATGTGAGTCACACCGATGTACAGTAAGCATCCAGCCAAAATGGCTGACTCATCAGAACTGAAGTAGTTTGATAATAGAAATCGGTAATGATAGACAGTTTCATTCTGTGAAAGAAACTTTGGGTTTTGTAACAAGTCCTATAGAGGCCTTTAAAATGTGGCGCATTTAGGCAGATTATGGTGCAAAAATTTCTGTTTATGGATTGTATAGGAACAACGATTTAAGGAGATAACAGATATAATAATTTAAAATATACAATCTCTTATATTATCAATTCATACTTTTCTTGACCTTTCTGTACCTTAGTATTTGTTTTATTTTAATATGTAAACATAGGCGTACTTTTATTGTGCGTTAAATCAGGTTTATGGAGGTGATCTGGTAAATACTTTAAATCTGTTAGCTGTAGGCCGACGGTACAAAAAAATACTGTATACAAGACGAAGGAGAAGTGCAGGAAACCACATTAATGGGGCACCATGTGAGAGGTTCTTTGCGGTGTTACAAGGAAAGCAACATTAATGTATTTGAGTTTTTAAGTTCTTCATTGATTGGTTATGATTTTTTGGATTGGTATGAAATAATGTAAATTAAATGTGGTGAAGTTTTAGACTTTTAATTTAACAATTCAGTGGTTCAAATCTGAAGTTTACCACTTTTTTGTAATCTTGGGACAAAAAAGAACCCAAAAGCAGTAAGTAAATTGGTATCTGGTAGATAAAAAAGCTGATTACGATCTGCCAATACATTAAGCACCCACTGCATCTAACAGTTGTCGGCCGACGCGATTCTATCGAGAATGCAACACGAAGAACAACAGCTACCACATGATGTGCTACGTTTATAAGCTGACTTATTGTGCTTTAAATATTTGAATAGTTTCATCTGTTTTATCGATAGTAAACCAAGCACAATGGACTGGCTGCAAGCTTTTGCTGATGTTATCAATATGATTTAGGATAATTAATAATTTATTATTACTCTACAGTATTATCTACCTTTATCATATATTAAAAATTCAGTAGAAATACAGAATTCAAAGAAAAGAACGCTCATGTCTAATTGTTGTAGAATGCCTCCAGCCCTAAATGGCGTCAGCATCTCTAGATGGAAAATACGTTATTCAAAACTAGGTCACTATAATAATCATAAAACGTGGAAATAATTAAATATAATAATTTTTGATAATTTTATTTAACTGTGGGCCTGCCTATTCAGGGGCGGATCCAGAGATGTCCTAAATGGGGTGTCCAAAAGTGGGGCTGATTTAGAAAATATTATCCTACGGGATCCGGGGCATGCCCCTGCAAAACTTTTGTTTTTTAGACTCTCAAGAAAATAACCTGATTTTGGGCAATCAATTTTTTTTCTGCTTTCCAAAAGGGGGGGGGGGGTGACCTGGCCAGCCCCCCCTCCCAATCATCCCCTGTCATTAACTCAAATGAAGAATGAGTTTTTAGCCTTGTTTGTTTAGTTGTATACTCTCAAAATTTAATAAAGTATAGGTATAAAAATTAATATTTATTTCCACAGTAGGTCAGTCAAAATTAATTTCCTCTGAAGGATTTTTTTTATTATTTACAATCCCACTGTTTTACAACAATAAACTCTTTATATTGTTTTGCAAACATGGTCTTAATATTGATTGTCAGATACAATTAATTTTTTCTGAATGTTTTTATTTACAATCCAAACTACTCATCAACATTAAATATAGTCTTTAAATTGATTTTCAAACATGATCATAATTATATGGTTTATTGATTAACAGAGAGGATCAATAATATGGACAATGTGTACAGTCCTTGAAATTGTGGAGTCAGATCAATAGGAGAAAAAATATTTTTGTTGTTGATTCACAAATTTCTTGGGGTTTTGTTTCAACCAGATGGTGTGGTGTAACTCTGAGTAAACCACAGAACTTAAAATTAGTCTGTTTTTGTTTGAATTCTGTTGTTCTTAACATTTTTTTTATTGTTGTGTCTTAATCCTTAGAACTCAAGTAAAGTACCAGCTTATTCTCAAGTAGTTTGGTTAATACTGTAAGTATTAAACAACAATAAACAGTAAACTTGGTAAATTGAAAACAAAACTATGATATAGTGTTTGTGTGTTCTTAATAAATTAATTTGTGTAGCTTGAATAATGAAATATTTTAATATAAGTTATAATTTAAAATTTCTAATTATCTACAAGTACGAACATTTTTTATTATGCGTTTTATGGAATAATCTATTATTAAGTTTTAATTTTAAGACATTTATGACATTCTTTAAATTAACAAATAAATATATATAATATAAATAAATATATAATTTCATAGAAAAAATTCTTTCTCTGTTTTGTGTGCTTTGGATACCAATGAAAAAACTCTTGAAGAGTATTTTGATGTCTAACATATATATGTATATTGTCATAGAGAAAAGCTATATCTCTATGTTTTGTGTGCTTTCAACAACAATGGACATAACTCTTGAAGAATGTTTTGATGTTATTGTTAAATCATTCCAAAGTCAGTTGATGTATACAAATATATACTACAATTACATACTTGAACAGCACTAAAAGTTGGGTGGATAAAATTCTTTAACAATTATTAAAGTTTTACTCATACCTCCTTGCTTAAATAAAGAATGAACATAATATAGTTTGAAATATAAAATAGGGCAGCACCAGTACAATATCTAATGTGCCTATCCTGCCTAGCTTTTATGTGGGAGTTATTCAAGGATTTCAACAGGGGTCTTCAGTACAAGATCCAAAAACATTAGGCTTAAAAAAAATTGTTTGTTTGCCCTCCAGCGCCCGCCCCTAGCTCACGGAAAAATAGGGGCGACATTTTTAATAAAAGTTTTTTTTTCTTATTTTTTTGTTCACAAATTTTAAAAAGTGATCTTTATTTTTCTCCATTTTGCACATGAAAGTTGTCTAAATTTGGTGCCTGATGTAAGGTATCGCCACATGATTTTAGCCCTAAATTCATTGCAGAATATCGATTATGGGTTATTTTTATTCAGTCTGATGAACCCTTTGAACAACAAATAGTGGTCAATAGACAGGCTTAATTACAAGCATTGCAAATTTAATATGTTAATTTTGGTGATAGGAGAAAAAAAAAATACCTTTTTGCGCCTGCCCCTTCTATACAATATTCAGCAGGGCAAACTTTTTTTAGGCCTTTACCATTTACCTATCAGCCAACCTCAACGATGGACTCATGGCCAATAATAATAAACAAATAACTCTAGCTAGTTGTACTGCTTTGGCTAGAATACCAGCCATCAAAAAATGCCACAGCCATAGAATTTTGAACATCACCCAACAATGGTGGAGCTGAGACAGTACGGATCCTTCATCTGCAATGGTACCATGTTGGAAGAAATCCAATTTAGGGAGATCTGGAGGAGATTTCTTAACATATTCAATTTTATTTTGCTGTGCAAATGCTGAACAGACGATGATGAGCAGCAGCATAGAATGGTGATACCCATCGACACTGACTTTCATAAGACAATAATAAAGTAAAAACATGCAGATATTATGAATTTGCGGGAAATAGGTTATTTTCTGGGAGATTCTTGCTTGGATGTGAGAGTGCAGAATGCCATCCCAATTTCTGGGAAACTCCTGCGAATTCCGGGAGACTTGGGACCCCTGCATCTAAAAAATTACCTTCCTGTGCCTTTCTATTTTCATTTCATAGACACTATATTACATAGCTATATTACACATTTTGTGAGTTTCTTGCCAAAACAAATGGTAAATTCTGTAAATCCATGCAACCTTGTTTTTGAACCATGTTTAGTACTCCGATGGCAAACATCTTAATGCACTAAATACTTATGTGACGATGCAACATTCCGAAAGCTATTTTGAATAATTATAGCTTCTGGCACAATATAGAGCTTGGCCTACTTTTGCAAGAGCCAAGATTAGTCTTTTCACAGAGAGTGAATATTTTATTACATATTTTTCCCATTGACCCATTTCAATCATAATTTATATTATAAATATTGCATTTCAATTCCATTTGTAAATACTTTTTTGTCCATTATAATTGCATCAAAAGTGAAAATAGGTTGCATTACCATATATGAGTTGTTTTTTAGTTTCATTCCGCAAGATGAGTTATATGTTAACACTAAGCTAACTAACGGTAGATTTATGCAACAAAATTTGTGTTAATTCAAATGGGCTATGAAGATGTCATATCACATCCTTATATGGACACGATAATGTCCTAATACTCCTATAGGGGCAGATCATAGGTATTTGCAATTTTATAGTGGCACATTTATTTGTTGGAAGCTAAAATAATATAAAATAAAATAAGAGAATAATCTATATTTGCATAGGGTTACCTGGAGATCTAAAAAACGTCTTGCGTAGTGAAGAATCTGCAAGATCGTACACTTCGGATGTCAAATTAAACCATCTGCCTGTAACTGGTGGTGCTCTTCTAAAGTCAAGAATTCTATATGTAAAAAAAAAAAATGATATGTTAAATTAAGATTTATAGCATAGTGTTTACGACGCACATCGTCCAATCTCAAGATTTTCGGTTCAATCCCTTAAAATGTCAAGCTTTTCCAAACAATAAGAAGAGCTCAACTCATTAAAGCTTTACAAATTAATTTGGATTCGATTTTTTTGTTTTTGTGCATAATTGCGCACTTTGTGAAATTTGCGCCAATTCCCATAAAACATGTTGCTGCTCAAGTTAAAGGCATCATTAATAAGTTATTAATAATTGTTGGTATTCAATTAGTAATACAGAATGAAGTTATATTATTCCAGTTGATAAATTTTGATGTGAAAACTAAAAAGACGATCATACTTTTTACATCTGCAATGGAAAAAATAATAAAAGCTAGACCAGTAGAACTGCACCAGATTCCATTTATAGTAGTCTAAAATGGCACAATGATTTCTTTGTGCAGTTTCAAAACTGCATAAATTTGATCTCTGCAAAATGTGCTTGTTTCAGACTTGAAATCTTTCAGTTTGTTTAAAGTTTGATCAAACATTAATTAAGTTTGTCACACAAAAATTTAATGACATCACCTAACTTGCCTCCCACACAAAATGCCCATTCTGCAAATGAACTTGGTCATGAATGTGAATGAACTAGAGTAGAGATGATTACATTACAAATTCAATAACATAACAATAACCAGTCTGAATAAACATAAATTTTCCAAAAAAACATGTTACTTTCATTAAATCAAGATATTATATACATCATCATTAGGCCAACATAATTGTTGTATTTCCATCCACGATCTACAGTGAACCTACGATAGTTTCTGTTACTTGGCTCTATTTTTCAACTTCTTTCAAATAGTTGCACATTGATGTACTGCCATAAAAATTTCTGTTGTCTCTTGAGAATTGTTGATATAGTATATTCTAAGTAATCCGGTTGGATCTATAACATATCTAAGCATCGCTAAGAAAGATGCAATACTATTTCCAGATATGCTTAACGGAATAAAATCTGACCGACCCTCTTCTGATGTTTCCACTCTTCTTAAAGGCATCTATTTTTGCCTTCTACTTGTGTGTAGAGTAATTCTATATGATAGCGACCAAAAATCTATGCGATCAAGATACACCTACTGGAAGAAGTAGAGCTCATTAAAAAGGCAATGAAGGATGATTTGTTTACTGTATGTGCTAGGACACACATTAATGGGAAATCGTCTTCAAGCTGTCAACAGAACCTTATTAAAGTAATACATAGCAATAAAAAAACAGTAGAAGAGAGGGAAAAAAATTAACCACCTCAAAAATTAAATATTTTCAAGATTATATTTATCTAGTGCATAAGAAACCAATTTTCTCCAAAAATAATACATCTTTATAATGGTTTTACAAAAGTTACTTTACCTTTACCTTCATGTCAGGAAAATGTATATATCATAATAATAATAATAATAATAACAATAATAATAATAACAATAATAATAATAATAATAAATAATAATAATAATAATAATAATAATAATAATAATAATAATAATAATGGTAGACTTATATAGAGGATATTGTTAAGTCCTCTATCAATGCAGCAGCCAGGGTTTTTAAACAATGCAGGACAGCATCAGGGTGGACCTACTTTACACGTAAATTCAAATGATGTGGACCCGTTTTCTTAAAAGTTAACCCATTTCACGCAAAAATTTGAAAAATTTAGTTCTATTTTCTTAAAATTTTACCCATTTTAAGTTACATATGAGAAATCTGGACCCATTTTTCAAAAAGTGGATTCATTTTATGCATAAAACTGCATAATTTGGACCCATTTTTTTAAAGTCACCCATTAGAAAAATCATGTGTGACTGTCCCAACCGTCTCAACAGCTGGCTACGGCACTTCACATTATCATTTATTTCCTCTGGAATTCATCAAAACCTCATATTGTTATATTGTTTCAGATTAAATTGAAGTTCATAATATAGGTCTACAAATATATATTTTCTTTCTTGAATAAATACAAAGAGAGAAGATAAAAATTTAAACTTAAATACCGTACTCGCGCGAATAAGCGCCCGGGCACTTAAATTATTATTTTTTTTGGGGCGCTTATTCAAACAGAGTCAGTAAATTTTTGTTGACTGAAAATGGCCATACAGTATTTTATTTTTTTTTAGATATTAAATACTGTAGTTCTAAATCCAAAAAGAGTAGCAATAAATAAAGAATGGGATTCTAAAGATGCATCAAAACTGAAAACCTTGTTAAACTTCATGGAGATTGATAGTTGGACTGACAGACCGACAATGCTAAGATAGATGCGAATAGTTGATGCAGAAAATTAAGGTGGTGATGTACTGTACTGTACTGTATAACTGAATTCTTTTAGGAATCGAGGGGCGCTTATTCAAAATTGAGAAGGGTGCTTATTCAAATTGGGTGCTAAAGACAATTTTCACATTAGGAGGGGTGCTTATTCAAGAGGGGCGCTTATCCACACGGGGTGATTATTCACATGAGTACGGTAACTGTATAGCAAAATTTAATACCTGGCGCAAGTATCTCTGTAGCAACACTAGGGAGCTTTCGATTTGCGCGAAAAAGCGACGCTAGAATGGATTCACTCGGATATGACTGCCCTACGTTCTCTGCACAACGTACATTAGATTTGGTCAAATTATGTCCTAAAATCCATGCGACAAGACCTTAACATTCTCGCATGTGCAAAACACTTTTTAGTGACATCATTATGTTTTACTTCCTACCACATTGTGCAATCATAAGCTCCCCAATCAATTCTATGTGGATCGATCAGTCATAATGTAATCATACTATAAGATGTCCTATTTCTTGAAGTTTATATAAAACATTTGATTTGAACTTGGCAAGAATGAATTACAATAACAATTTTTTTTTACCATTATCCCAATGTAGCAATCAGTGTAATGGATGATTTTATTCAATTGAGATTCATTTATTCATTTATCATCTAAAAATGTAATTTACAGAAAGGTATGTTAGGACACTGGCTCAAAAATTCAAACGGACAATAATTACTTCATGTGGAACTTTAGCTGATTGAACTCCTCAAATGATTACGCTCATTTTCTGCGAGCCTGCATGTTTTTCTTTAATGCACTGTAAAACTCAAACATCCTTAGTACTCTCCAATGTATTACATGCATAATTACAGGTATGTAATCAGGAGAATGCTTTCTATGGTTTGGCTGAACCGCCTTTCAACCAAAGCCCCTTCTAATAAACAAAACCACTCCTCCCTTTGCATTAATGATACTGTGTACATGATTATAATGCTTTTAGCCTCCTGTGATTCCCACCCACCCCCTTCCAACAAGCTTTTCTCTTAGATCCCACAAGGATACCTATGTATCAACTGGACCCCTGGATTTCACAGGAAACCCCCAGTGTGAATTTGCTTCACCATCCAGCCTATGAAACAATGCATGCTGATAGCTACGTGGAAGCGGTTGCAAATCACAATACAGTTTGAATCCAGGTACAGGCCTGGTTTATGTCTAACTTATCAAATAAGGAAGAGTACAAAAAAAACTCTGCAACTTATGAAATGCCATATGATGCATAAAATATTTAAAACATGGTTGAAGAATACACACGGACAGCTAATAGTCAGGAATTCATTAACACGCTTCATAATATTTTAGAAGACTAATAACAGATATTACCACAACTGAAACCCATGAGATTTGAAATTTGAAGGCTTCAACTTCAAGAAATGTGAATTGTGAAAACACATGTACAAGGAATTAAAATGACATTGATATGAACTATTGGAGATGATGTTTAGAAAAACATAAATGTTGAGAAGGATGATGTTGAAATTATCAAAATAATTGATAGAGATGAAGATGAGCCGAAATGATGTTGAAATATCTAAACTGAAAATAATGTTAAGATGAGGAAATATAGATGTGATAGGCAATGAAGATATGATATTGAAATAGATCACTGTTCCGCAACCTATAGGTCGTAACCCAATATTTTGGTTGTGGAAAAATTTTTGATGGGTCGCATCTCTTGTGGAAATTTTACTAAAATATGATCAAAAACAAACGAAATCAAAATCATAGTAATAAAGAAATATGCATTTGTTTACTTTTGTAATGCATGTGTTATCAATAGTTTCATTTTCAATAATATAAGCTACTATCAAAACAACTACCGGTACTTCTTGTAGGGCCTGTTTCTGCTGAGAATAGAATTCCGGTTTCAAGACCAGTATTCTCAAAGATCCATATTTTCTTGTCAGTGGAAATGGGTCCCATAAAAAAAACCCTGAATTCAAATACCGGTTTTGAAAACCCCAATTGAATCTGGTCTTGATCGCCAAATACCGTACTCAAACCCGTATTCACCAAGCACTTTTTAGCTGCAACGCAATAGCGGTCTCAGTTTGACCACAAGTTGACCTGACCTAGCAAGGTACTCGTAAACAACTCTCATCTTGGCTTGAAGTGTGTATTTTAATTTTTTGATTTAGCAAACGTACCAGTAATGTCGGGCGTAATTTGGACCGACGCCATCACAAGACTAGTGATTAATCTGTGGGGGGAGGAAAAGATGAGGGGGAGGCTAGTCGGCAGCTGCAAAGATAATCTGGTGTATAAAAAAATGGTTGCTGAAGTAAATAAGCAATTTGGTGTGCAGATCACCGCTGCACAGGCCACCAGCAAGCTGAAGAGACTGCGTCGCGTGTATACGCAGACGAAGGACCATAATAACCGATCGGGGAACGACTGCATCACCTGCCCCTTTTTCGACGAATTAGATTACTTCGACCAAATGAATTTCTGTTGACCTGGAAATTTCCACGCTTCATCGCACTTCTGCCTAACGAACTCGCTGTGGGTAAAAATGACGTCAATGCACAACGACCTCCTTAGGAGAAACCGGTTTCTGTTCGTGTTAAAATTAAACTGCAATGCGGTCTTTGTTTATAAACAATTATGAAAACCAGTTTCACTGAATACCGTACTTTTGTATTTTGTCAGTAGAAACAGGCCCATAGTTTTGTTTATATCAGTGTGTTTGGCTTTCAGATGAAAATTATAATAACAATTAAATGTGTCTACTGTCTTCCAGCAAACCCATATATTTGGTAGCAAATTTAAGCATTTTTGCTGTAAAAAAAATCTGCAAAATTTGATAACATATGTGGTTCTGTATAATAAAATATATGAGTAATTCAAAGTTAATAATTTCATTAGGCTATTTTTAGGGTAATATATTTTGTGGGTGATATGAAGAATCCTTTATGAATGATGTGGTATCTTTTAATTGACAAAAGAAACAAGTTGGCATGGTTCTTCTGATCTCTCCTGTCACGAATGAGATTTATTAACAATCAATTATCATCAATATTCAATCATTTTATATTTAAATTTAGGTGATAAATTTGGCCTTTGGGTCCGATGGGTCATGTCTGAGTGCTTGACATTTAATTTGGGCTGTGGGCTAAAAAGGTTGTGGAATGGGGAAATACTGTAGATGATGTAGGTTACCTTAAGAGAAGGAACCGAAAAATGATATAGAGAAAAGCAGTGACAGATTCAATAAGTCTGAGAGTGACATTTTCGTCATCAGAGGTGCCATAATCTTACCTCACCCCTAGCCACGGTGGGGCTGAGGTGGTCTAGACCCTACCTGTTGAAGTGCCTCCATGGCTCCTTCTAATTTGAATTCCTGGACCACTGTTAATGAGCAATGAAATGATGTTTAAAAGCAAATTTTTACTATCTTACCTGTCCAAGTGGAAAGCTGCAATTTCTGCATTGTGTCTTTCAATATCGGAAAAATAAAAGTGATTTGGGAGTGTTTCATATTCCCTTGGTACTCTGCGAAAAAAAAAAGAATAATAAATCCATAAAAAAATACGAAGTCACCAATAATAAGACAATGATACAGCCAATTTCATAAAAATATATATCTTTTGGCATTTAGAAATATATTGAAATGAAGCTGACAGACAAAATTATAATAAGTATTATCTGAAAATGTGATTATCCAAATACCCCACCAACCAATAAAATAAACACAATATATGGAAATATTTAAAAGAGATATAGGATATAAACAAACTTAGTACACACTCTAGGTGCAAACCAAATTTTAATTAAATCAAAATTTAAATTTATATGTATAAGACAACATATAAAACAAGAAAAATTAGAATATTAAAAAATGACATCTGAGAGATACGATTACCAACTATGCTTACAGGATTAAAATGTGGCAAAGACAAGCCACATCAGTCATGCCTTTTTTTAGTTATTTATTAATACAGGTTTGCAATAAAATGAGAGCTATAAAATGGCAAAAAGAATAATTTAAATCCAACATTTCGTTATGAAGTTACAGGAATTGAAACCTACAGCTGTTTATAGTAAATATTTGAGAAATCAGACTTCAAAGTCTACGATTAATGGTGAAATAACCAACCTGAGATTTTATCTCAAAAACCATATTCTTACACATGGTCTACCTTCAGGAAAAATTTAATAACTATCAATAATATTTATTATTGTAGTTTTAGATAATAAAAACGTGTGCTCGATTCTTCACACAATGCATGCTTAAATAAACACCAACACATTAAATTCCTCTCGAGACACAACGACTTGACACAACTGATTTATGAGTTATCCTACACAAATAAAAATAAGAATAATAAATCTTCTCACATTGTATCTTAATCATCAATAAACGAATAAACAAATGTGTTTTGATCCATCTTTAATTACAAGGATAATTATTGCACATTTTACGTCCTCAGTAATACATGAATGTGTCTGTAATTAGCTTGCGAGTACAAATTGCTATTTAGGATGTTTAACGACTGTTTTCCCAAATCCCCAATATTTCAAAATAAATCCAAAATGCCATGGGAGATTTTGCAGGGAAATAGATGTGAACGTGGTTATCTAACTGGAAACATATCTAAGCAATTCAAAATTCTGACGTGCCAATGTGTTCTAGGGGTTATCCCTGTACTGTACTTGTATTTCACATTAGAAGAAACCAGTCTTACATTCCCATTTAGTAATGGTGTACAGTATTATAGCACTGTGAATTTCGGCATTGCTGATTATTGGTGGTTGCCAGCAAAGGGAGGGAATTTAAGCCTCCTTCCTGTCACTGTCAGCCATGTTTTATCAGTCCAAAAAGAGACATATTTGGAGGGTGGTGATTTAACAGTAGGACACTCTCTCTGGTATAACACTTTTATAGTAGATCAAAACACACATTTAAACCATGAATAGAATTCAACAATGTAAAATTTTCGATGTTAGGCTGAGCAATAATACTGCCAATGTCAGAACATCCTAAAATGGCCCAATAATTTTCCTCCTGAATGTATATTAGACACCACTGTTACCAACTACAGCGATTTAGTTCAATTGGCATCATTTGGAATAGTGCCAATACATACTTTGGAGAACATTGGTTGAATTGCCATAGCAGTTCATTTTATTTCTTTTGCTCTATTTCTATACTGCAATTACTTTTAAATTATCTTACATAATGACAATTATATATATCCAAACTGGGCTAATCCAACTAATCTCACATTATCCCTTTATTAACCTCAATGTCGTCATTCGATGAAAACAAGATTTATATATTTATCCACCCATTTAACCATCCATTTATTCCTCTGAATGGATTTCAATTTTTATGGAATATAATTGCAAAAAAATAACCAGACAATCAAATTAAAACAAACAAAACAAAATAAAGAATCACTATTTTTTCAGGACAATATAAAATAAATTTATCAGTTTATAAAAAACTATCAGTGTAAAGACACAGTTCTTACTTGGGGACCAGATCAACATTTATATGAAGAATTTTAATCAGTCTAATGCTGGCATGAGCAATTTTATGTCTACTTTATTTAATTGAATATTCAATTCAAAATATTAATTTTGGAAATGTTGAGAGAGTGCCAAAAAATTGAAATTTAACAAATATGTAAAATAAACTCAGGAGCAGATTAAGAATTTTTCTAATAGGGTGAAAATATTTGTATCCTATTATATTATTTTAACACATGGCATTTATATATATTGAAATTTTAAGATATAGTTATTTTTTATCAGGAAACTACAGTGGTTAACATAAAATTTCTATCCACTTTTGGAAGATATTTTTAACTTGGGGTTAATGTAGGCCTAATTATGGTACAGAGAGCAAAAAGAGCAAAATTAATAGGAAATAAAGCTTATACATACATGCCATTAACCATTGGGAAAAAAAAAATCTATTCAAATCAGAATACAACTTGAAAGTCAGGTATAATGCAATACAATTCCCTTGAGCGGTGGTTGGATTTCATCGGTAGCCATTTAGTCTACGCATTTATACTACAAATACAATCTACAATCGATTTTCGATCTTATGTTCTTTTTTAATTGCTCATAATTTATAGAAAAACTGCCCTGCATTTTAATAATATCAATAAATAACTTCCATACAGCTTTTGAATTTTATAAATATAATATTTGCTTGAAATGGATATTTGCAGCATTGAAATTCATCAATATTTTATATGCCTATGTCATAAAAATTTAATAAAAATACATTCAAAATGCTAGAATATAAATAGTAAATTTTTTGTAAAAATATTATTTTTATTGTTAAATATTACAATTTCTCATTGTACTTTAATCATCATGCTTTAGAACAATAGTGTATTTGAAAGGTATTTGGAAGGTATGAACTTGCGTTGAACTTCAACATTGTTTGATTGTAGAAGATTTTGGTAAAGGCATTCAGTAGAAAAGAAGGCAATTGAATAAAGGAAAGTTAATTTTATGCAGGCAGGATTGGTAGAGAAAGAAGACTTTTGAAAGACAAGAAAACATATGGTACAGAAAGCAATTTAGTTGGAATAGTAAAGGTGATTTGGAAAGCAAGCGGTATTGGTAAAAAAAAAGCAGCATTTGGTAAAGAGTCATTTGGTAGAAATGAAAAGCATTTGGATGGGATAGAAATAAAGAAGCCTCTATTGACTTTTTTCAGATGATGTTTATAGCATTATATGTACTGTAAACCTTATTTCCAAACATGTATATTAATATATCTACCAATTTTTCCTTGTGCTAAAAACTTAATTATTTCTATGATTCTATGCTTTTGACGGATGTGAGAAACATTTATAAATAAATGGCACATATGCATTTACAATTTTTCAAAAAATGGAACTATTGAGATGCATAACATTAATAAGGTTTAAGTTAACTTATGTCGTTGGCCCAAATAGTCACTCATTATGCTACACAGGTACAGGTACAGTATATACCTTGATGGTGTTCATATCTCTCCATTGGCATGTCTGAGATCTTGGAATTAATTGTATAAATAAATTACACTTTAATGTTATTTTTATTATAAGAACACACTTTATAAGAACACTGAGGGTAAAATTGCTTAAAAATTGAGAATGAAATTAGATCAAATTGAGTCTGAGGTAAAATGTCAAATGAGATTTCTATTTTTTTTTTAAACTAGAAAATCCAAAAACTAATTAACTATATATATCTGTACTTTATATGCAGTACGGTAGGTGTTGTAACACCCTCTATACTACAACAGTAGGTGTACCTCCTGTCATTTGGGGCTATTTTTTTCACGATAATTTTTTTCTGAGCCACTTTTAACTACATTCCCGTACAGTACTGTAGTATACTGCTTTTCAATAATAGCTTTTTTTTTTAAAGTGTGTAACATAAGAACAAAATAAGAACATTTTGAGTCTGAAATTAGCCTAAACATAAGAACAGTGAGCCTGGGCAAAATTTTACTAGTTCTTATAAAAAACACAAAATCACGTATATGCTACTTTCAAAGGATATAACAACTCTCAGATAGAACCTGCTTAAAATATTATTTCTTTTGAGCTGATGACTGAAAGGTACATGTTGGTTTTAATATCCAGGTATATATTTATCCTAGACTGTTGCACAAAACCCATGAAAGGGAACACCATGACATGAATTAATATGATGATGATTTATACTGTATCAACCATGACAACAAGTCATTGCATAAACTTAATTGCATCTGTTGCCAGTATTTAATAACATTGATAAATGAGTGACAACGTGTAATGTAATCAATGAAGCTTCACTTAGGTGCAAGTCGTATATAATTAATTACGAACTACAAAAGAATCCATCTTAATGAGAAAATTATAAGTCTAAGAAAATTGTTTTCTTCGACCCATTTATTGATGATTGCCAGAGAAAGCAATCAAAGATAAAAAGTATAAAAAGCACTGGCATTTAAATTAAAATGCTTGTACTATTTTCACTTTCTAAAAGATATTTGTAAAAATTTATTTTACTTAAGTACTGTAATCAATTTTATCTATACTGTTCAAGTTTGAGAATAATACCAAAATGGGTCGAAAATAAACAATAAAAACAATAACCTTTGAAAATAACAGTAATAATCATACATGGAAAGTGGAATAGAGAAAAGTTTTTTATCATCTGAGAAAAAAAAATATTTTTAAGAGTATATTTCAATGTTTTTAATGTTTTGCCAGGACCAACTTCTGAATACTCTAACTATATGCGGACAGTGTTATCCTGGTTGAAGGCATTTGAATATAAAATAAAATAATGGATTCGCTGTTTTAATTCTTATTTGCTGATTTTCACTGTTAATGTAGGTCACTTATAATTTATACAAATATAGTAGGTGAAAAAAAATGTTCATTAAAGAAAAAAGTTTTATTTCAAAATGTTTTTTTTGCAATTATTACGGTAAAATAAAATATTGCATAAAATTAGGTTTTGAACAATGTGTAATTAAAATGAGCCTGCTTTCTACCTTTGCACTCTGGCTACTAAAGTCAAAGTTTGAGAGGATTATCAACACAATGGTAACTGCATGAGGGATGAATCCATATGCTCACTGAACCATGCAGATGTGTCCCTGATGTTATTCCTTCTAAGTTTTGTAGGAGCATGCATGTAGCGCAGCCTGTAAGGTGTTGGACTTCTGATCGTGAGATCGGGAGTTCGAGACCGACGCTCATCGTATTACTTGTGTCCTTGGGCAAAGGCAATTTATTTACGTTTGCCATTCTCCACCCAGAAGTATAAATGGGTACCTAGGATGGTGTGGCATCGAACGTATGTGACTGTGTGTGTAAAAGCAGTATGACAGGGCCCACAAAGGGAACAGAGAAAGTTGCACAAAAAATGTGCTGGTTTATCAACTAAGTATCCATTGACAGTGGAAATACTGATGCCAGCGCATTTGTAACGTCGTCGACGTGAAAGTCTTGGATAAAGCATTTGACATCTTTGCCATGGGTATCTCTGCAAATTATTCTCCAGATTGTGAAAGGTGTCATATAAATTTTGGATTCTAAAAAAATGGTATACTTTTTGCTCAGGCACTGTGGATGTCATGTCCCCAGGGGGTCTACTGTACCCCCGAATTTGTTATTAAAATTAATTAGGACCACTAGAACTATTTAGTATAATTTTTGAAATTCTAGAACATATTCTTTGGCACATTATATGTTATCTATTATTAAAACCCGCTAATATTTGACACATCGCAAAATACTCAGTGAAAACAACCTAGTATTTGAATATCTCATTTAAATACATGAAGAAAATCTAAATGTGAGAAATAAATAGGAAATGACAGGCGATAGAAAGAAGTAGCAATGCACGGATTACAATTCGATATCCCCTGACAGAATATTTACGGTCATATCAAAACATATTACTATTGAGACTCGCATCGCATGTGAATTTATTTTCATATCCGTTGCTACTTTACATTCAAACGGTGTTAGAAGGCACAGCGGAGGTATTAAATTCGACATTTATTGCAGACACGCTGTTTCCGACGAGCTAGAACCTTGCGGCGGCTACTCTTTGATTTCAAATGTTACATAATTCAGTAAAATTCAATTTCATTCTCATTCTGTTGCCTGATTCAATATCTTGTTTTTCCTCTCACATTTCTGAATCTATTTCATGAACATTTTTATTTCATATGAGAAATTATCTAGGCCACTTTTCATGTAGTGTAGGTATCTGTAGGACTGTTGTAAGAGGAAAATCAATTAAATATTGTGGACATGTCCCAGATCAACATCATCATCATCATCTTCATCATAATCATCATTATCATCATCCTCATCATAATCCTGATCATCATCTCCATTACCATCACCATAATCAATATCATCATCTTCATCATCATTACCATGATCACCATCATCACCGTCGTTGTCCTCATCATCATAAGGTCACTATCACCATCACCATCATCATCATCATCATCTTCTTCATTATCACAATTGTCACTATCAACATAACATCATCATCATCTTCATCATCATCATTATCATCATTGTTGTGGTCATGGTCATCGTGGTGGTCCATCGCCATCATCATCATTTGTGCATTTTCACACATCCACTTACGATGATCTTTTTAACTTTTCCTTTAATGTTTGCATTAACTTCTTATTATCTGTAAATACCTTCTGCTTACTGTTCTATTGCCATCCATTCCTTTTCTAATTACTTCTTACAATAATCATTTATCTTAATACATGTTCATTCAACTTCTTTATTCTGTTCAATCATTTCCATTAACGTCTTTTATTGTTCATTATTCTCTGCATAATTTGAAATTTTCCTCCATCCGATTTCTTCTCCAAACACAAATCTCAAAGGCTTCCAGTCTGTCTTTCTCTTTGCTTTTCAATAATCACATATCAAATGTGTGAAGTCCAAAAAAAACGAAGGCACATAAATCACTGTGATTGGATAAATAATTTATAGATTTTTTTTTATTAAAGAAGTTTGTAATTTCCATTTTTTTTCCCTTTAGATAATTCCTTATTTTAATGTTAAAAAATTAGATCATACCATAATATTCCGGCCAGCAATAATATGAAATGTAAAGTATTATTTCAAAGATACAAGAAACCTATATAGCAGAAATAAAACTCAAGGTTTTTTTACAGTAAGCTTAGCAATGTCCAGTTCACAGGGCATCCAATCAGCTATGCTTTTGGAGATACAGTTCTGTACAGGTTCATCTATCCTAGAGGTTCTATAGTTAAAAAATTTCCCGCATCATATTTTGCTTATATATATCAATATATAATTATATTATTCGAAAAATTTAAAAATTTTAACTCTAGGACATTTGATCTTTGAACATGTCACAGACTACTGTATGTTCTATAAACCCCAGCTAATGGCAGTCTAGGGATGAGGTCATATGTCTGTGTCTGTGTTGGAATTAAAATAACTCCATGCATGACAACATAAGTAAAGGAAATTGAGAGATTACAGTGCTGAATATCTTATATGCCTACATAATAATAAGTATTATTACATATAGATTAGAAGGTTGGGTGGGGGTAGGGATGGAATTTCCCTATTGGCATTCAACCTTGGTTTAATAATTGTAAATATGAGGTATGTATGACTACAAATTTTTAAAGTAGTTTTACAGTACAAGCATGTTTTTTTATAATCAAATCAAATTTAAACTAATATACCATTTTCGTCTTTTAATACAATATTTAAAAGACATAACTTGTTATGAGTTGTTCACTCCTTATTTTTTGGAAAAGTTGGATGTGTTTTGGAGGGCATCTAAAAAAAACGATATGTATACCTTTTGAAGACATATAACCAGTATTAGACTACACCCTGTACATTTTTTAAATGTTCATGAGTTTACAGTTAAGTTTTGCTGTTCTAAAACAAAATTTTATATTTGTACTGGTATGCCTATTGGCATTATTTGCTATTACAAGGTTACAATTTGGATAAAATTGGAAAAATGTCAAGAAACTTCTGTCCAGTTACCATATATGTATAATAAATTCGTTCAGCTTTAATGACAACATCAATACCCCATTCTTCTCAATGTTCATCTAGGGAAATAGTCTTAATTTGCCGTATTTATCGGGGTCATATACAAAGGGCAGAGGGCCAATTGCCTCCAGGCCCAGCCTCTTGACGTCTCTCAAGCTGTCGGATGATACTGAGCAATGCACTCCACTATTAAAGTTGGATACAATTCATTGGAATATGACATCGTCTGATTCCAAATGAAGATGGCAGTAATCAAGATAGAATCTTATCTCTATTTTTATGTTAACTTAGGCCTACGTAAAATAAAGGTGAAGAAACCAAAAACTACCTTTTATCTTTAAATTCATACTACACTAAAAGTGCATTGTGTATATTATTTAATACTTTATTCATTAAACATAATTCACACACAATTATGACAAAGAGCCAGTATATAAATTATGTATCAATCATTCTTAAAGACGTATTGTTCCTTGAAAATGCAAAATAATCATAAAAAAATAATTTTTAAATTAACTTGCTCATTTTGTAGTAACATAAAAATTATTCATGTGAGCATAGAAATTATTAAAGTTAAAAAATATGTACCCCGATTTTGAAGCTGGATAATTAAAATAAAAGTAATAAAACACTTCCAGTGACGGGAAGTGTTTCTATCATTTTTCAATGTAAAATTATTGCTAAAATTTTTTAAATAGACTAATTTCTATGTTCATGTTGATAATTTTCATGTTACTTCAAAAAGGGCAAGTTAATTTTTTTTTTAAATTATAACTTTTTTGGTATTTTGCATGGGACAGTACATCTTTAAGAAAGTGCAATAATTCAAGAAACATTGGCGACAATTTACTGCATGAAATGTTATGTTGTAGTGCACTGAACATAGCTCCAAAAGCACTCTCTAGTCTCAACCATCTATTATGTATCATTTCTATCGTTCATTATGGTTTTCATTGATTATCATTATTGATTGTTTTCCTTATTGATTATTAATCTTTATTGATTAGAAATTATTATTGATTATTATCATTATAGATAATATTATTGATCATAATTTATATATATTTATCTTTATCAATCTTAGTTATGATCATTGATCTTTCCATTATAGATCAATATTAAAAAAACATTATAACTATTATAATAATCAATCATTATTACTACTGATTAACATTACTAGTACTGTATCTATCATCATTTATCATCGTTATTAGAATTTATTAATGTATTTATCAATGTTCATTTTTGGTAATTAATAATTATTATAATCATTAATATATCAACCACTATATTCATTAAACATGGACCAATATTGTTGAAAGCATGTTAAGTCATAAAAAAACTGGGAATATTAGCTTTTAGTACTAAGTACAATTATCAATACATAATGAAGTTAATAAAGGTAAGTGAACGCCTAACCCGGTTCAATCCAGCTAAGAAACAGGCCTATAATTACAATACACACAGCAATGGAAATCGAATCCGATCAACATTATGTATTCCCCCATGCACGTGAGATTAGCATGTGTGATTATCGCACATACACGATACAGTATATTTTATGGCTAGCAGGTTCATCTACTGTAGACGCAAGCAAGGCAGCGCCAGCCAATTAAACAGGTGGAATGCTCAGGGTGTTAATTTTATGATGTATGAAGTACGATATACCAAGTAGAACAAATGAAATGCAGCAGCATATAAACAATCACAATCGTTATCCAATACTTCCATATTAATTAAAGTTTTTCCAAAAACTTTTTTCAACGACTTTTCAGAAAATATAATAGTCAAGTTTTATATCAATACTCAAATCAATTTCTTATTTATATGGATTGTATTTTTGTAATTTTATTGTATTGTTCAACCAACAATAAATAATTCAAATATTTTGATCACTATCCTATATGCTTTATACCATGTTTTAACAAATCTGGCTAGTACTAGATTTTATTGAAAGAGCCTATCTTCTCCCAATGCTCAAGACTTATTCAATTTAATTCTTTACTTATTCATCATCAAATGAAATCGATATACAAATTGACTTGATTATTTGTACAATGCTGTAGTCAGAAATAATGTTTTGCCCTACTTGATGTCTTTATTATACTGAATGTTTAGTTCTCCAATATTAGCGAAGAAAAAATTTAAAGGTATTAATACATAAATATATTAAGTATACCAATTCTAAGGTTCATCGACCCCCAGTACAAAAGATAGTTTTTGAAAATAAAAATGTCAAAAGACAACTATTCTCATTAATTTTGAAAGGGGATAGGAAGAGCTTGTTAAGCGCTTTTCATATTTTCATAAAACAGATGAAAAAATTTATGAATCTTGAATTTATATGCTGAATAGTTCAATACAACCCACACTGTATCTTCAATCTGAATGCACCATTATAATTGTCTATGGATGAAACATTCATTGTACTGATAATGTGATACTGCAAATTTACGAGCTTGGTGATAGACCTGAGGGATTAATTTTTAATTGTTAATTGCGCTTAATAATATTTAGCTTTTTTTCACAACTCTACGGAAAAAACTTCATGAGGGATATTAAGTGCAGCAGTAGGGATTAACGGATTCACTGCATGCTTTTTGGTTTGAAACTTGCCCTTAGGTTGACCTTCGCTCATTTCCTTATGTAATACACATGATTGTAATTACCTTGTCCTTTGGATGAAATTTTAAGCTGTTGGTCCTTGTGCATAATGAATACTGCACAAGAAAATTAATTAATTAAATGATTAGTTAAACTCAGTATAGTAATATTCGGAGAAGTGTGTGTAATTATGACTACTGTAGGTCTACTGACTATTTCACTATCTGTCATGTACAATGATGTAGCCTAATGTGTTGTGTTAGAGCCACTGACAAAATATATACATGCAGTATTGATAAATTTCTCTTTTAGCAATCTTTGTCTTTGTCAATGAATTATATTATAAAAAGAAATTAACTGAAATATTGATTTTCTATTTTCGAATGACTATCAACATGGAATAAAGTTGTGTATCCTAGTGGTTGAGATGCACGTCTTCTACTGCCAAAATCCGGGGTTCAAATCCTGGTGTGTATAATTTTTTAACATGACTAACAACGATTTTGAAAGCCTCATAACGATACAAGTTTTGTAGAATATTGAAACAGTGTCTGGGGATGGTTCAGATGAACAGAGGAGAAATGACATAAATGTTTCCCTCTAATTAAAGACCATTTTTGGGATTAGCTTTGGTCTCTAATTAGAAAAATAAAGATAAAAGAGTTTAATTAGTTAATTTGGGATCAATGAATATTGGTATTAAATTGGAGGTGGTCTTTAATTGGAGGGGTCTTCTAATTAGAAGGAGACATGTAAGATATACAGAATGGGTGAACCTACTTCCAAGGCTTCCAAAGAGCTTGTCCACCATCTTCAAAATCAATAACCAGTTTCACTTGAGTCCCTCCCTGTTTCTCCTCTGAAAATAAAAACAAAAATAATGAATAGAAATTATTACATAATTTGTTCTACACAAACAAAGTAGCAACCTGCATGACATCCATTGATAGGATGAAGAATTCAGAATGTTTAAGTTTACACAGATATAAGGATTAATAAAATGCAGCTACCCTTTCAAATGAATATCAATGGAATATGTAATAACAAAAGCATTAGCTGTAAGTAAAATTTCTTCATTGTGAAATGATTAATGTGTAGTTTGATTACCCAATACACTTTGTGTAGTCTGCAGGAAAAAATACAATTTTATGCCTATTAATATATTTTCAGAAATAAAATATATCGCCTGTTATTATACTTTATCATCATCTGTGTTAAAATAATGTATAAGGCAATAGATCAAAAAATAGAAAGTAAAAATACATTTCTTCTTTATTATACAGTACTTTATCATCTCTGTGTTAAGAATATGTATAAGGTACGGTATGGAAGAATGCCAAGAAGCTCAGAAAATCTACTAAAAAACTATCATTTTCATTATTTTTGTCAAAAATCTTCTACTACTTTGACAATGAATACTGTACATTTAGAAGTTATAGCACTAACAGGTATCGGGGAAAATTGATTGGTAAGGTAGGATAATACTTGAAAAAAGCATTATTCTAAATTAGTAATAGTTGCATTGCTCTTTTAATAATCACCGTTCTGAAAACCTACAAGAAGTTTAACACTCTGCCCGCCAAAACACAGAGATCTCCATGTTTGGTAACACAACGCTTGACCGCCAAACACGGAGATCTCCGTGTTTCAGGTTTTAATACGAAATCTGATAGATGGGGTAATTACTATACATGTACTAAAAATTTGAACACTATATTGAGTCTGGACTGTAAGTATTTCACTATTTGTTTGTTTACATTACCGTAGAGCGGTATCGATTTACTTTTAAAAAATTGCGATTATCTCAGCTTCGTTGTGCGAGATTGCGTAAATCTCCAAAAGTGAGTCATTTTTATTTTACTGTTACCGGTCACAGATTGCAATTACACATACGCACTCTCAATGAGCTTCGGAAAAGTGTTAACATTTGCTAAAAAGTCAGGCGATGGCTGATACTATTTCAAACCCCTGGCGGTCAGAGTGTTTGAAGCACTGAAGGGAGCACTTATTTGCTCATATAAATTAACTGTTATCATTTTTATACTGTACGATAGGATGCATAAACTCTCAAAATGTTTATCGTGTTGAATCTTCTAAAACTATCTTGGCTTAGATATAGTGCTGAATTCCAAGTACTATAACTATTCCTTTATCCTTACGCATTAAAGTATGTTTACTCATCATTTTTCAATTCTTTTCATCAATCCCACATGAGTATTTATTGTATATTCTATTTAATTGTCTGATTTATTTTAATTTAAAGCTCACAAATTTCATGATCCTAACATGCATAATTACGGTAAATTATGATCTAATTTTTAAAATTGCACTACCAATGCTTGACGAATTGGATAAAAATAAATACAATTGTTTTGTGATAGTATACTGTAGTACTGAATGTAATCATTTATTTTAAAAAATTGAGTTTTCTTGAAAACCTTCTTTTAAAATTTAATAATCAATCAAACTTCAATGTTTTGTTATTCCTACCTTATAATCAGTCCACTCTGATTATTGCTATTAGATATTATATTATTTTATTCTTCTACTTTTAATGCTTCAAACAATGCTACTCTATTAGAAATTTGCAATTCACAAATCCTTTATAAGGTCATTAATTATTTCTTTCATTGTAAATATTAAACATTGCCTGCAGTGGATTTTGATGTTTTACAAAATGTGTTTATTGATTGAACGAAAATAACGTTTTTAACAATAGAATAAGATTTGAATTGAAAATGATTTTTCCTTTATACAACACGAAATATGAAAACTTTACTGTTATAATAAAAAAATTGAACATACTTTGACATGATACATTTCCATTACTGTAGAAAATAATAGAATTAACAATTTAGTATAATTAAACAAAATATGAAAAAATAAAAAACTTTGGCCTTTTATAAAATACAATCTATTGAAGATAAAATACGGTAATTGCCAAATATTTTACTTAAAATATATTAACGAGTTGTTAAAAACTGAAAAGTGAGTATTGAGATTAATAGGAATTATAACACAGCTAAGATTACATAAATCACATAATGACATTGGTGGCATTGAAGGAAAGAACCTAGATGAACCGACATATGCCAACATTTCTTTATTGGATATCCCTACAAAAATAATAGAATGGTCCATCCAGGTGCATCATAAATACCCTAAACATGGAGGTTGTCTACAGTATCCTTCTCATTTCCCCTTTCCTTTTTGATACTTTGTAGTATTAATTAAGTTTTTTAAACTAATTTCCTCCCTAATTAACATACACATCAATTTTACCATTTTTGTATAAACTACTGTATTATCACATTTGCTGCTAATCAACTTAAGGATTTTTAATTAGAAAAGTCAATCAGCAAAACTGCATTATCTGATTTAAAGGGTATAAAGTATGTCTCACTTTCAATGAAAAATCCAATTTTTCCTCAATCAAATGTTCAAGTGGTTTTCCATATTTCACCAGATCCTTCATGTTTGACCTTCCTATCTATCCTACAACTAATGGAATACATATGACTTTCTACACATGTTTGTCTTTAGGTTCTGGTTTAATATTTCTCTATGCTGTATACCCAGTAGTGCTAGAAAGGAAAAACTTTATCAACAGTTAGATCTACAGTGTCTCATATGTAAAATAATAAGCAATGGATTAAAAGTTAAAGCTAAAAATGAGTGAGGTATCCTCATTAAGCAGCGACAGATATATAGGACACTCAATCACCGTATAACAGAAGGTCCAAACTATTGGCCTTATTACTCACATTTCACATTAAAATGATATCTTCATGCCCATAAATGGGCAAATCATAGACATGTTACTAAAAACATGATAGTATATACTTTTGTGAATTTTGTATATCCTTTTTTTATAAGTGAATTTTAAATCACTTTTTGATGTGAAACTACTCTTGTAAATTGATGCAATTTATAATTTTATACTGCTACTATGTCAATAACTTTTTGAATAACTAGAAATAAAAAAATGAATGAATGAATAAAAAGGTAAACAATATAATAGGTACAGTATATAAGGGATTTGGGGCATGTTCTTACCGACTTCAAAGATTGGATGTTTCTTTAGATACACAAGTAGTTGATCAATCCGAGAGTTATTGAAGGAATACAGTTCGTAGCGATTGATGCTGTGTTGAAACTCCTCCCACACTCGCATTCGATAACGTCTGTAAAAAAGTGAATACAAAACAATATTGACGAAATTTGAATGATTAATTCTGTGCTGAAACGGAAAAATGACATTTGCAAAAAAAAAAAAAAAAACACATCAACTTTGAAAAGTTTTTAAAAATAGGTCTAAATAGCTACTGTACCTTGGCCTTTAACTAAATTATATAATTTTTAAAATTAGCCATCTATTTTGTTTCTATTAATTATTCATTGTCCTTGTAATTATGTGTTATTTAAACTGATTAAATAAAGATATTTGTATTAGGTGGACAGGAACTGCTTTTAAAGGAAGTAGAGGTAATTATAATAAGTGTAAAATAATAGAGCGATATAAAAGAATGAAACAAAATAATAAAATAAATTATTTTCATTTCATTTAATGTGCCATAAAAATATATAAAAATATAGTTGTGGCAGGCGATTGCCCAGAAGTAGAAGGTTGATTTACTATCGAGGGGTTCTCCTCACGACGAGAATAATATAAAATATCATGGAAACAATTATAATTTATATACACAAATTGAAATATAATATAAACACTGAAATAGAGTATTTAAAAAAAGACATGAATACAATCATCAAATAAAACTATTTAAAATACATTTGAAAATTACAATAGACTTAATAAAAAGATAAGTAGATAACAATGAAATAAAATTTAATAATAGATAAAAATTACGATGTAGCCAGGATTTAAAGATAAAAGAAACTCGCGAGAGAGCAATTGAAGCAAATTCCCAAATCCCTTATGTTATTATAATATGTATTGAGTTCCTTCAAGAAATTATTTACTGAATAGTATTTTAAACACTCCCCATACTTCAAATAGTAACTACTGTATGAAATAATGAACAAGACGAACATGACAAATAAAGAATTTAATATGCCATTTAGGTTTTATGAAATATCTTTGGAAATGAATGAGAGAAACTGAAATTACAAGTTGAAATTTTGCAGTTTAATTTAAACACAGGATTCGGATTCAGATTTCTGAATAGGAAAAAATGGACCATACCAACAAACCACAGTTCTGCTTACAATTCATGCATCCATGGAACAACCAAATACTGTAATTACTAATCAAAGTAAAATCCCTTTATGTTAACAAATGAAATTGTTTATATTTAATGTGAGCAGCAGCACCACTGTAAATTTAAATTTAATTACATCCGGTCATCTAATTAATCAGATGCAAATACCTAATCGCATTATCAATTTAAGCAGACTTGTATTACCAATTTATATGCACATCAAGTCAATACATAAACTACGCGGATTTCGTAAAATTAAATGAGATAAATGCCATGTTATCAACAGTATAAAACTGAAATCCTGTTAAGGTAAAAATTGATTGGTTCTCTCCTTTAGGCTTAAAAAAAAATGTTATGTTGGCATAACCTGACAGACCCTAAAAAAAAATTAGCCAACAATAGACATTTTTATTTAAATTTCACGATAAAATGCATAGCATTTTATGCATAGCATTTTCTATGTTAAATGTCAAAAATCTCGAGTGAATTTACATTCGTTTTCTAAAGAAATACATATTTTGTCCTACAGTATTTTTTTCAACCAGATGCTGGATAGGCATGTATTGTATTGTAAGAATAAAATAATTGCATACTTTACACATACAAAAACCTTTTTTTTAATGTCTGGAAAGTGCTTTTCGGTCGAGTTTCTGTGGTTAGTTTGGACATTATTTATAACAAATCATCTTTTAGTAATTAGCCGTGTTCAGGAAGCCGGATTTTTTGCTTTACTTTTTGATAATTTTCCCTGTGATATCGACATTACGTGCCAGAATAGAAAGCTCCTGACCGGTAAATAAAGTATAAAAAAACATCTCATGGTTTCTCGTGGGTGTTAGATTAGACAACAACTGTATATAATTTACTTATTTGTTTTAGATCTGAAATTCCGTCACTGTAAACACTGACATCAACGAAACCTGATATGATATTTATTAGATTTCATTTTAAAATCGATATGGAACAATAATTATATTGATATGCTGATACTAAACTAAAAACATGTACTATTCCAAGCTGACGTTATTGTAAATTTCAGATGAAAATTTTCAAATTAATTTTTATTAACTGCATGTAAGTCATTCATTGTATTTTTTTTTTTATACTAAGAGAGTTTGGAAAAAAAATTAAACATGTTCAATCCTTGTAGTAGGTTAAGATCTGTATCTCAAAAGAGAAGAAAAAGATCTGTATTGCTGAGCATTATGCAAGTTTTTTTCGTTTCATTTTGTCAATCAATCAATCAATCAATCATATTTTATTGTCATTGTTCAGGAGAACATAGAAATTTGTTTTGCTCTGTGGTAAAAACACATTCCAAAAGGCAGAACAAACACAAACAAAGAAACAAATTGCAAAAGTATGAAACATTTACCTACAATTTAGAGCCCTAATTGCTCTAGGAAAGAAACTATTCCTGAATCTAGCCTTAGTGGCTTTCAATGAACGAAAACGTCGACCACTGCGCATCAATTGGAATACGTTTGAGGCAGGATGAGTTTGGTCGCCCATAATAGCCTCTGCCTTTTTAAGAAGCCGATCATGGAAAATGGTTTCCAGAGGCATTTGTTCCAAACCAATGATATGCGTTGCAGTCCTGACGATTCTGTTAAGGGCATACTTTCAGTTTTAATTGATTTTTGGTTGGAGACAGCAGAAAGCTCTTTGAAATTTTTTTGTTTCCAAGGGCTATCTGCTCTATCATCTCAGTGATATTTAATTGTATTTAGTTAAGAACTCGTGTGTGTATTTATGTATACATATTCATATTTTTCCTATTTTACGTAATTGTTTAGTTAAGTTTCTACCATTTTATTTACAAATGCACCAATTGTCATTAAGTGCCACAGATCTAAAGGTGTAAGATCATATAAATAAATAAATAAATATAATATAAATAATAATAATTTTTATTATAAAGCGAATTTGATTATAAAAATGAATGAGTTTATCTTTTACAGTAGTTCTATTATTTATCACCAATCTTACTTACCACCAATACTACAATGACATTAAGCTACTGTAAAGTTCACCCAATTGATTTTTACAAGCTCATATGTAAGACGCCCACAGGAGGTTGGATGTTGAAAACGAAAATAATATAGCGGTTTAGAGTTCTCAGTTATTGAAGAACTGTGAACATGAGTAATTAAAACAACTGTCGGCAAAAATTGAAAAATCTGGCGCAAGAATCAATTATCACTTATACGACGCCATATCAGAATTAATCAGTTTCTGAATTCCTAGAGGAAAACTGGATCTGCAATGGGACATGAATATTTAAAATCGCAAGCACGGTCGTACAGTATCTTTACATTTCTTGATTTATTATTACTTTATTTATTATTTTTCTCACTAGTTTAGGAAAATATAAAACAAGTTTGCAGTGTGAAAAATTTGACCAAGATATTGATGTGTAACTTATTTACTGACTTTTACTATACAAAATAAATTTTCTTTACCTTATAAAAGAAAACATGTTTTGTCACATATTTTAAAAGTAAGCTATTAAAAAGCTTACTTAAAGAAAATAAGTAATATAAAATATTTGTCAAGTACCAAATTCTGGGTGCTCAAAAAGCTCCAACACTAAATATAGTTCTAGTAGCATAAGAAATCTTGATCAAGAATTGAAAGTTTGCCAAACTGAAAAGGAGGTGACAAGAAGAAAGGAGGTCAGAAGCCATTTATTTTCCCACTATATATATTTAAAAGAGAGGAGAGAGAAAACATGTTTGTTCCTATGAACCTCCTCCCTCAAAAGACTACACAAAAAAATGACAATCTTTGTTATTTTCAGATCATCATTCTCTCTAGCACTGTTCCCCAATGAATATCATGAAAAAATGAATACTGTAAATCACTGAATGAGCACCACTCTCGAACAAGCCGTGCACCCACCAAACATGATGAAGACACAAGCAACTTAAGGCCTTAATTTATTTTATCACTTTTCTTTAAAATTGTTCTAATATACTGTATGATATTAGTAATTTATCATTGTTAATAATATTTTATGAATTACCGTGTATCACAAAACTTTTGTATTTCTAAAGACTATAAGTTTTCTTGTACCTTGTTTACTTGCCGCTTCTTTCAAATTTATGGTTTACCGTAAATCCTCGAATTTTAAGCGCAGCTACGCTTATAACATTTTTGGAGGCTTCAGTGCGGTGCTTACTTGAGAGCGGTGCTTATTCAAAAAATATTGGTGTTGTGCTTTCCATGCCTGTTACCTATCTCATGTATTCCCATACTTTGGTAGGCCTATCATAGGCCCTACATCATCGTAAATAAATGTTTATAAAGATCATTGCTCCATATGTACCTTTTTTTTTTACAGTTTAGTCAAATCAATCAATCAATAGATTAATCAATCAACAATCGATCATTTAATAAGTACAGACATTTTATTTAGCTTATAGGCTTTTTAATAAATTAATCATTGTACCTTTTTATGAGATGCTGAATTCCTTTATACACTTGTGCATTTAATCTGTTCTTCCATGCATTGCGAGATTATTGCGGAGATTTCTGCGAAGCCTTTGGGAGGTTTAGAAACCTCCAAGAGCATCAGTCTCATTATTTTCTTCTCATATTTCATTTCATAGATTTGATTTTGTGGCACTAGAGGGTATGCCAATCTGCAAGGCTGTTAGGCATGAACAGACTATAAATGGCTGTTTTATGAAATAATTTCCCCTGGTTCAAATCCCAGGCGCACTAATTGACTACTGATTGAGCCCAGCTATGTAATACAGTAAGGGGTATATTTACACATTTTATATACCACCTATTCCCAGAGCATTCTAAAAGGTATGGTTTGAATCTGAGCTGAGCTAATTCATTATTACATAATTCTTAAAGGTGTTAACTTTCCTCTAAAAGGAACACTAAGTTTAAATTGATGACCCTAGACTAGGGGTCATGAGTGCTGTCAATATAAAAGTATAGGAAAAGTAAATGTAACTGCTTCAAAACGTCCCATTGATAATGTGAGATTGAGAAGTAAATGTTAATGAAAGGCAGTATATTGTTTAAAATAGCTTTTTACGTTTTAAATTTTTTTCTGTAGGTATTTTTTTAAACCTTGTGAACAGTGAACTTTATTTCTTAGATCATCCCCCTTTTTTGGAAAGAAAAAAAAAGAAATTATTGATTGCTCAAAACACCTTAGAGGGTGTCTAGAAAACAAAAATTTTATCAAATCATGACCATATATAGGCACATCATGACTATATATGGGCATACAACTTTTTTTTTTTTGATAATCTGGACAGAGCTAAATACATGTTTTGATGAGAAACCGGACACTGAATGCTTAATAACTGCACTTAATATCACCTTCCATATTTGGACTCAAAATACAATCTACGATAATTAAAATTGATCTTGAAGGTAATTTGTGAAATCCACACGCACACTCTGCAGCTTTTTCTGAAGTGGTTTGAAATTGTCTAATATTTCAGAGAAAGTGTGGGAGGGTTTTTATTCCTTATTAAAAAAAATTAACTGTACTAAAGTGTTTTTTTTTTTTTATTCAGCAGTGGTTTTTTTTTTATTCAACTTTAGTAGTGGCAAGGATACTGTATGCAAGCAGTGAGAATCACTTTAATATTAGTTGCAATTCCTTCACAAGACAAACATACACAAAGATGCTTAAATAAGTGTCATTCTGAGGCTAAAGGATTGACATTGGCATTGTATGGTCATGAAAAAAAATCCTGTTACCAGGACTGGAATTGAACAGGACCCTGGGATTGTAAGACAAGCATCTTCACCACCAAGCTACTGTATTCAAATCCACTTGAAGTACATAATAAAAATTACAATTATTCTCCTCAAGATGATTGAAGCAACTCAATACAAAAAGCTGGGATATTCTCAACTAACTACAACAGTTCTCTTCAGAACTATCTACGTGGTGTACCGCAAGCATTAATATACATTGTTACTTCGCCATGCAAACCTTCAAACAGAAATTACAATATTAAACTGAAGTAGAATTTGGAATCTCTAGACAGCTTATGGCAACTCAGACAGTGAGTAAAAAAAGCACATCCGGTTATATTTTTCATATATGTACATAATCTAATCATGTATAACAAGAGACATTTCAAGTGAATGTCATCGCACTTCTGTGAAGAGAGGCCTCTGTCAAGGAGTAATATTAACAAGACTATTGTATGTGGAATATAAACTGAATCATGTGCATTAAAAAATGCCTTTACTTTATCTTAGTTTACATGGTTGCTAAAGGTATGGTAAAAATCCAACTAGCATCACAATTTTGTTTAAAAATTGCTCGCTGTGAGCCTGCTTTCCTGATGATACAAAAGCGACATATTATCAAACTCACTGAGCACAGTCCATAATTGAGCAACTCACCAAAAAAGAAAAATATGCCAAATTTATACAGAACAATTAATGGCAATCTTCTATCACACTCCTCAAAGAGACATTACAGGTATATTGTATACCTGTTACTCTACAATAGCCAAAACTGTACACAACAATGCATAGCTTTCATATGATGAGAAAGAATGGTATATCACAGACAATAGGGTCTGAGTATAATTAATTTAATTTTTTCCTGATACAACGTAACATTTTACCTCACCAAAGTATTTTGATTTGATTAAGTTTTTAAGTAATTATCTCATCATTTGAAATTAGTTACATGTTAAAAGCTTTGCTTCCAATGTAATTGTGACTGTGAAATAAATTAAAATCAAATATTCCATTAGTTACGTAACTAATTGTTTGACAATGGTCTTAAATTGCGGGAGAACGGTGCGATGATGTGCGGTTCTTCTGCTATAGTCCTTTCATTTTGGTTCCTTTCCTTAGTTCGTTAGCATAGAATCTTTAGTTGGATTTTCTTATCCTTTTTTATTATTTTATATTAGCGCATTGAGACTTCGTTGTAATGCGCTATATTAAATCCCACTACATTACATTACATTAAAAATTACAGATTTATGAATAGAAATATTTTGTGTAAAGTTTTAGTTATGTCATAAGACTTGTGAAATCGTTCACTATTTCTGCACTAACGTATGCCGTGTCGTGAATGAATGAATGAACAGTGAGGTCACACTGGTGGCAGCACTTTCTTGGATAATACAATTTATCATACATTTAGGAAACAGAAGATAAGATACGGTACCGCATCCCTAGCCACAGCGTTAAAAAAATCCTAAAGGAATGTTATGAAAACACGTAAGGAAATGTTTAAATATGTGCATTAAAAAACAAAACTTCAAATATTATAATTTTTTTTAAACATGAATATTAATCAATTAACATACATTAAAAAGTCGTGTTATGTTTTGAAATTAATCTTTTTAGCTATGTTTTCACACCCGATTGAATTACAATTTTGTCTGTACCCAATGGTTCCAAGTTGAAGGAAACCACTTCCGTAGGATCTGGTTAATGAGCGTCCTTTAAAACACATCTAACTTTACTTTGCTGCACACTCGTCACAATGGTGAAACCCAGGTAAATACGGTAATACCAACTCCCTGATAATGCTGTACTAGTAATAGCATGTACAGTGTAATTATTATAATGAATTTGCAGGAGATTGTTTGCTTTCAGGAGATTTTACTTGAATGCAAGAGGCCATCTCGATTTCTGGGAGACTCCCAAATTTCTGGGAGACTCTATAGGAACTCCTAGTATACTGTACAAGAAGTGTTTGCCATATTTATAAAAAATGTGCCATATATAATTAATTAATTAAAGGTAAAATAGTAGAACAATCGATAACTTGTAGCTAAATTGTTTATTAACTGATTAATTGATCTAAGGTCATGGAGTGAATGACACCCCTTGTTAGATGGACAGCTCATTTAATTTAAACGAACGCTGTGTGCAATCCACAAAAATCAGGAGAGAAGCACACTTAACACCATATGGACAATCTCCTGAGAGGTTATCAACAACTTTAACCCCTTGATATGAAGAGCATGTTTATTGGCAAATGATAATCACAGTACATTACCCGACATATGGTTGTCATTGATCTTGTATCTCGCAGGTTTTAAACAACCAAATTCAAAAATTACCATAAGGAATTCTTTTTAAATTTTGAGAAGAGGAAATTTTCAATGGTTGAACTTAGGCCAAGAAAAAAAGAAAGTAATTTATCATCTAAATATTTTGAAAAAAGAAGAATGAGGGTAATCTTTTTTTTTAATCCGAGACGGCAAGTCCAAGATGGTTGATGCGAAACAGCTACTACTTTCCTCACTTACCAAATAGACATGTTGAAAGCAAAAAAAAAGCACTAGACATGATTCATACCAAATGTATCCTGAATCACGAATGATCGAAAGAGGAATTTTACTGATTTCATTTCTTAAAATAAAGGAAATAAGAAAAAAAAACCAAATTGGTGAGGAAGAGAAAATGGTTGCATGAGGGACCAAGAAACTAGTAATTTTTTTATTTGGCCTTGAATATGAATGTAAAGATTTATCTTGGAAAAAATAAATGTTGAAATATGGATTCTGCAAATAATTAGGATGATAAATATGAAATATAAAATACTTTGCAATCTTAATCAAACTACAAACTAAAGTTGAACAAAGGTAATCAATAATGTCATCGAGAACAAGAAGTGGAAATTTCACCAAAATTCAGATTCAAATTAGTTTTATCAAAAAAACTTATGGAGCCCCAATGACTGGTCCCCAAAATTCCCCAATGAGGGGTCCAAGGTCCCAAACCAGGGTTAAAAGTCTCCAACGAGATGTACAAATTTCCCACCAGGGGTCCAAATTCTCTTTAGTCCTCACAAATAAATTTTAAGATTATGGCATTTCTTAAAATTCTTGGAATTGGCACTCGCATTGTAAAAATGCTTTTTTTTAATAAGGCTGTTTCCTGATGAAATAATTGGCATCTTCAAGGATGAGGAGTCAATAGTTCCCTGATGGAAGGACCTCTGACCCTTTCTTTCAATGCAATAACAAAATTTAAGGAGCTCATCATAAAACCCATTGAACATTCTTTGTACCATGCACTACACTATTTTTTTGGCAACCAACCTCATTTTGACAGTTGTCCAATAACTCATTTTGTTGTAGCAAGTCACAAAATGAACCTCATGGTACCAAACGTACCAAACGTGCAAAATGAATGATAGTTTCAAGTAGATCACATCATAAACTATATTTTAGACTACACATAACAGTTTATAGTGTAGGTTTAAGGATACCAGAATCCATGATTTAGTATTCCGCTCGCTCGCTCGGCCAACAATGACAATGTGTTTTAAAAATTCCAAGACAATCTCAACAAAAACAATTTTTATATTTCATCGATGTGGTATACAGTACATTCAACATAAATTTTTAAATATCTGAAAACATAATTTGAAAAAAAAAATTTGCCTCAAAGATAAACAACTGATAAGTTTCTAGTTTTCATAAACAAAAAAAAAAACAAAAAACACCTTCACACCGTATATGTTGCATTTCACTGATTTATGATAATACAACTACTGTATAACTAAAAAAATTGTATAAAATAATAAGTTTTGGGGGAAATATGATATAAAAAGACATACTGTACAGTACATCAAACAGTCGCCTTCCAATTTTTATAGAATTTAAGTACTGTAGGTGTACTACATAAGTGGAACATGAAGCCAACACCTGCTTGTGTTTGTGGGGGCACAGTAACCAGACAACCAAACACATTGTGGAAGAGTGCACAAGGAGAAAACTCAATGGTGGAATTGCCTGCCAAGCAGAATGTGACCTTGTAGCGAGACAGTGGTTATTGGACCTGGATGTTGATGTGTGATTTGCAATGCATACGCGAGAAGAAGAAGTAACATCCTATAATAGCATGCTAATAATAATAATATTTATTTGGCAAAGTAAGAGTACAATCTTGCCAGGAGCAAGGAATAGGCACGAGCCAAAACAGTAGAAACTGCCCTTGCTCCATCATCAAAATATACAGTAAACAATATCAAAACATACTATAAACAAAAATTCAGACTTTACGGGTTCTGACTGTGTTGTACTGTAGATTCTTCATGAATACCCTAATTTAAGCTTCTCACAGTACCAGAAGCAGCTATAAAAGCATTACAATGTATATTTTTTCAAATTATTTTTTTAAAACTTGGCATACACAAAATATTTGATCAGACTTTATCCGACAATATATGACATCACATCATGACACTATATAGGTACATTAACTACTGTATGGGCAGACAACAGTTTTTTTCAAAGAAAGTTTGACAGTGTGGATAGGGCTTAAAACAAAATTTGATCAGATTAGTTTGACATTAAACGTTGCTCTGTTAAACTGACATTTAAATTTATGTTTTCCCTGCTAAATATTTTACCAACAATTTTTCCCATTAATTATACTCACAAATTATACTTCAATGGCGTGTAATTATAAATTAATATCTGATTTCCAAAATATACAGCATAGAATTCTAAAAAGAAATGTAATTTTAATTTCTGTCATTTAGTTTGATAGTACAGTACATCTATAGAGGTTGATATCCACATAATCGTTAGCTATAATTCTCAATCTCATTTTCAAACTTTGAAATATCTTTCCGGAGTATAATGGTTATGGCGCCATTTGTCACACAGCCTGCTAGGATTCATTTCAGGGTATAATAATCATAATAAAAATAGCAATTGATATTGAACTCATCTAGTTACAAGCTTTTTGTAATATTTTTTATGATTAGCTCGTGTTTAAAATTCAATGATTAATTCGTCGTTCCGATTTCATTTTATACTACAGTTTAGAATTTCTCGATGCAAAAAATAGTGGAATTTATCCTAATATCAGTAGTATGTTATACTAGGTGGCCATACACAACATAATGTCAAATCTTGTATAAAGAAGGAAAGACAGAAGACGACACAAAAGAAATAGAATCACCACTGAGTGACGGAAACAACAGGCGGGAAAATGAAAGACCAAAGAAGATGGCAAGAATCCAACTTCCTCGCATGCACTGATGAATTATGTGACGTCAAGGTCTTACAGTCATCAAAAAGTCAAAGCTTCACTATGCTTTTAAACAATATCTACTGCACTGACCTTTGTACTTTTTCTACCCCAATCTATCACCCTATCTAATGCATTCAATATCAAGGGTGGTAATGTGCCTGACCTACGTTTTCTCATAATGGTACAGATCAACATGTGGAATTAAAAATTGTGGCACTAAAGTTTGCAGAAATGGAAATTAACGAAAATAAATCATGCAACGCACTTTTTACATTGGAAGGCATAAATTCATTCCCATGTGACCTACAGTATAACTCAACCAATGAAATGGCAAGATTGTAATTAGGTGAACTTGTATATAGATTGCCTACAAGTTGGCTGTGTTTACAAAAAATACAGTATATACTTGGAAAATGTCATTGAAGTATCTTTTTAAATTATCGATTTGTTTCTTATTATAGGTTGTTGATATATTCTGGCTCAGGAAAAAGATATTTATTGACTCTCTTAATATTATTGTATGTTCTTAATATTGTTGTATTAATAACTGTTTGAGTCGTTATTGCAGACGCTCTACAGTTGATCTGTAAGAGACAATTACCAATTGCATTTACGAAAATGGCAATAGCTGTTAAGTGACGGCTACTACAGTATATTTGCAACTATGAGAAATTGGTATGTACAACAATGGTTTTCATAGTTATGCCAAATTTGCAGCAAAGGGAAGGGGGAGAAATTATATGTATTTTCTACATATTATTAGACAATAAAATCGATTAAATAAGGCTATGAAACCTTTTAATCGAAGCTCAACCACGCCCACTTTGCTTTCATCTGGGAAATCTGATCCCTCGTCAGGGACCTCGGCTCCCCCGTCGGGCAAATCCTGGCGCCACCCCTGGTACCAGTACACCGGTGTAACCCCCTGCTCAAGATGTACTGGGTTCTAAAGTGTACACGAGCCAAATGCGTACACTGGGCCTACGGTTTAAAGTTCTTATCCGAGAATACTTGTTCTACCACCGGAACCATTGGCGAGTGAGCTGTTTGAACCAGAGCCGATATCATATAGCTGAAGGTTCCAGTACCCATGATTTAACTGCTTGGCCAATCAACTCACTCAATCAACATCAATCACTCACTGTGTATTTTCAACCAATAAGAGGCACGAGTCACTTGATGATGGACGAAAATAAATTTAAAAAAAGAAACTATGTTATTTTATAATCTTTAAAATTAAATTCTGTGCATGTAACTGTATTTGTATAATTTTCTATCTAATACAGTTTAATAGACCTGTCTGGATCAAACTTAACAATTGACCAATCAGAACATGGCAAGAAACATGTGCACACAGAACGTGTCTTCATATGTTTATTTTTGCTGTCGTTTGCTGTGGTTTAGTGGGAATGTACACTGTCTAATTTTAGATATTGTTTGGTTTGTACACCTCGAGTTATAGGCTCAAAATTCCATGTCCACTGTGTTTATATTCAATATATGGATTAATATTACAAATAATCTTTTAATAAACTGTTAACATTATACAGTAGGACACTTAGCAAGAATAGAGTAGCCTGATTATAGTCAAGGATTTCATGTCTTCTGCATTATATTCAATGTGTGAAACATGACAATACACTGTCTATTTTCTTGTGTTGTAATAAAAAATAAAATTAAATAAATTAATTTTTCTTTTTTTTTTTAATTCGAAATATTTAAAACTGCAAATTTTAGCTAGGCCCTGGGAATACGTAGCAGCCATAGTGGAGTGGCTGTACCGACATAAAATGAATTTACATTGTCACCTTATCCCGTTTAACTCCCATTCAAGGGTTATTCAAGGAGCAGAGCGATTAGACTCCAATTAAAACTAGACACTGGCCGGGTTTCAACCAGGGTCTTCAGCGCAAGAAGCAGGAACCTAACCTCTCGGCCAAATGCTCAGTCAATTAACACAATTTGTCCGCTTGGACTCACAACCTTGAGGTCAGGGGTTCGAAACTCTTGTTGTATGCAAGTTGCTAATGTCCTTGGGCAAGGCACTTTATCTACGTTTGTCTCCCTTCTCTACCCCGGAGTATAAATGAGTACCTGGTAGGCGATGTTGTAGCATTGAATGTACTAGTTTCGTGCGCTAAGCAAGTAGCGCATAACTAGGTATACTGTACTCCCCAGGGAGCAGAGAAGGCTGCACTTTGTGTGCTGGTTTTCCATTGCATGTTATCCAGGGACCAAGGGTCAAAACGCTCAGCGCCTTGATCATATAATTTGGAATTGGTGCTATTCAAACATTATTATTATCATTAATATGAACAAATGCAAGTCAAGTTGTTAGTGGGGATTGTACTACATGATGCATATACTGTATGTAGTAAACGAATGCCTGTCTTGTACAAATCAAGCAAAGAAAATCTTAACTGAGACAACAACACACACCCACACCCACTTTAAACAAATATAATGTTTGTAAAAGTCCCAACAGGTTACAATATACAGGAACAGCCCAGCAAAACACAAAATGTTAATAGAACATTCACAAATGTTGTTTACACAATTTTGCAGCAAAGTAACATTACTTAGTTGGAAATTATATGTTATAAATACATTTTATGTACACTATATACGAAAAATGTCTTGCATACCAAATTGCAATAATAATAATATAAAAAATTGTTAACTGTTTGATAGTCAATTATAATTATATATTTTGTACTTTTACTTAGCGTAGGTATAAAAAGGATATTGTCAGTGATGACCTAATAAAATTCAATCTCAAATGCTTACTTCTTTAAGTACTTTTAGATAAATTGCAAATTAGAATAAGAAAAATAATTCCATGGTGATTAATGAGTGCATAAATAATGACAAATTTCCTTCCATTTTTAGCTTGGTAATGATGTCAACTTTTATGATGGTTTTAGTGTATGTTTTATGTACTGTAATGTATCAGCTATTCCTGATGTATTTTAGCTTTTATATCTTGCAATTTTTTAGTTTTTATCATATTTTATGTTTAGAATTGTATTTTGTCATTGAATAAGTTTTTGTCGATAAAGTGACTATACAGTACTTTACTATATTAGTAGGAAGTCTAACAATCAATTTTAAGCATCTCTGTAGTAAAAAGGCTGGTAAATGTGATATGTGTACAATTGAGAGTAAATGACTTTAATTAGATCCGTTGTAGTAAGCTACAGTTATGTTATCAAATTTTTAAGAGTTTTTTTTAAGATTTAACGATGCAGGCCTACTGTGTCTTTAAGTTTGAAGGAACCTTGTTGTTAAGGTCCTGGGCCAGATTTATCAATCTAGAAATCAGCTTAAATTCGTCTTAAGTCCATTTTTTTGCTTAAGTCCAATTTATCCATATTGCTTAGCTTAAAAATTGCTTAAAATTAGAAAGTTGATTGTACATTGGCGCTATCTAAGACAATTTTTAAGCCAAGATTTTGCTAAATTTGGGTAATAAATCAGCTTAAGATATTTATTGGAGACATCTTAACATTTTTGACTTAAGGCATTTGCTAAGCTGAGATTGATAAATCCCCGGGCCTGGACTACCACATGTGTCACACTGGCAAAACAATTCGAATCCAACATTAACAATGTTGAAACTATTTTTGATCCTTTTGAATGTGCAATTAAATGATTTAGTAATAATAATAATAATAATAATAATAATAATAATAATAATAATAATAATAATATATTTATTTTCTGCAAAGTACACAAAACAACAAAAAAAGAAGGGCATGACAAGGAGGAATACTGTTCCTGTACAAATGTATGTCATCCCTGAAATCAAACAGGTATATAATTACAATAATAGAAAAATAAACAAGCTGAGGCATTAATTAATCAAAAAATTGTTCTCAATATGTAACTTGAAAGAACAAAAGCGACGTAGATTTAGAATACTAATTGATAGGGAATTCCACTCTTCAATTACTCTGTGACAGAATGAATTAATAAGTACATTTAATATTTATTCATTTACTAAGGCATTTGATGTAGTATAGCCACGACATCTTACTTTCAAAATTATTTCACTATGGTATTAGGGATGTTCCATATGAATGGTTCAAAAGTTATCTTGAGAATCGTAAACAATTTGTACAGATCGGTGCTTGTAAATCATCGACAAAGGAAATAACATGTGGTGTGCCACAAGGATCTGTGCTTGGACCGCTGTTATTCTTAATATATGTATTAAAATGACCTGACATGTGTTAGTGACACTCTACATGTTGTTTCCTTTGCCGATGATACCACATACTATACTATTCTAATGAAAATATTGATGAATTGTATTGAACATTCCACTGCTAACAAACTTTTAATAAACGCTACTAAATCAAATTACATACTGTTTCATACTCATTGTAAAAATTCTAAACTAAAAGGCATTAACCATAATCTCTTTCTTAATAATACCATTTTAGAACGTAAAACAGAAACCCTTTTTCTTGGTGTTGTAATTCATGAAAATTTAACCTGGTCTACTCATCAAAAACGTATTTCTAGCAAAATTTCAAAATATATTGGGATTATAAATAAGGTACAAAAGTACTTTCCTCAATTCATACTCCTTAATTTATACAACTCTTTCATTCTTCCACACTTACAATATTGTAATATTATTTGGGCAGCAGATTATCCTTCAAATCTTATGAAATTATATAAATTACAGAAACGTGTTGTACGAATTATTTGTGTATCCCCTGCTATGTCCCATAGTGAACCCTTATTTAAGAAACTGAATGTTTTAAATATTTTTGATCTTCATAAAATCCAGGTCTTATCCCTTATGTACCAATATAAAAATCACTCATTACCAATTTCGATTTCAATTATCTATTGCACAGGTAAATACAATTAATGCATAATTTCAGAAAAACAAGAAGACTAGACATTCCTTTTGCAAGACTTACAAAGACTCAATTTTTTTGTTAAATTCTATGGTCCTAAATTATGGAATGAAATTACAGATGAAATCAATAGTTGCAGTAATTTACTTTTATTCAGAAAAACTTAAAAAAAAGAATATCTTTCAAATTATGCAGATATAATTTAAATCACATGTTCTATACCGTTCATTTGACAAAATCCTAAATTAAGAGAAACATAATCTGATACGAGATACAATTTTTGCATGTTGTTTATTTATATATTTATTTAAAAAATGTTATTTTATATATATTACATTCTCTTTTGTTAAGGGATCATTTTGAGACAAGTTTTTGACTTCTAATCTGATTCCTAAATCGTAATTTATAGCTATTAATTGTTTACTTTCACATATTTCAATTTGAATAAATGTTACTGAATAACTTTGTTACATCTTTGGTTTACTATTGCACAGAGTTGAAAAAATCACGCATTACGTTAAATACAAATTCAAAATAATTTTGGGGTATAACCATTAAGGAATCTATTAAAAGGAAACACAATTAAGTCATCACACCTCTGCCTCTGTGAAAGAGAAACCATTACAAAATATGGATTCATATGGAACATAGGAATGGTTTGCCTTCGCTAATAAAAGGCGATTGTCCAATGAAGTATCTTAAATTTTGTTGAACCCTTTCAATCCCATTGATGTTAGAGACCATATAAGGGTTCTATAATGGGAAGACACAATATTCTAAAAAAGGGTGACACGACAGACAATTAAAAAGAGTATTACGGAAAGTTCAGAATGAACATAAAATTAATATTTGAATATTTTTCAGAATATCATATACACATGTACATTGTCTTCAAACAAAATAGCATAAATTACATAAGAATGATATACAGTAAATGCAATTAAACATTCATAATATTTGAATTATGAACTTTTAAATCCTTGTGACAAAGACAAATGTCAAAGAAACAAATTGTCTAAAGTAAATTGAATAGGACATTATAGTAATACTAGAAATGGTTTAATCTACTGCCTTCATGGTTTAATTAATAGTACTTCTGGTATACCAGATTTAATTTGTTATCCAATTCTCCAATGATATCACGGTTTAGTGAAACTAAACAGCAAAAATAATATGATTAATGGCTTTATATATTTTATTAGGATAAATATAGTAGTAGCATATACAGTAGTAGGCTCAACTGAAAGAAAGGTATACAGTATAAATTAAGATGCATGCTGACAATAATTTGGATGAAATTTATTTGTGTATAATATCTCAGAATTGGTTATACTAAGACTAGTCCAGCAATGTAATATTTTTCTACTCTCTATTTTGTTAAAACACGGCCAAGTTGAAAAAAAACCCAACATACTATACATTACTCTATGGTGGTGATCAATTTTTTGCTCCATAAAATATTTCAATCAGAGGCTGATCCAGCCTGTACAGGGTTAATAATGGGGGATGGGAGGGGGTTCCATAATATGCTAGTACAGTAAAATCAAGAGTCTTGCAGCAGATTCCATAGCAGGGGTTCAACCCCCTTTCATCTCCCTTGAAGCTCTATCACTCTTGTTAATTTAAAGTTGTATCTGATCATTTTTCAAATATTTAGCATGGTCATTTCCTGGCACTTACTGTACTCTTCTCTACAAAAATATATAATGGGGAAGGGGGGAGAGGGGAAGGCACCATAAATCCCCTCACGCCCGTTCCTTTAAATCCGTTAATGAACTTGTTTCCTGCCCTACTTGTATGATGAGTTCTAAAAAACCACCTGAAAACTGAAGTCATCAAGTTTGATGTTGATGATATATGAATATGCAACTACTTATAGGTTAATTACACTTGTTCAATATCAATCACACTTCAGCTAACAAATACAAACTAACCTGCTATAGCATTAGTTCTTGACCAAATGCACCACACCTACACCTGTAGATGAACACCATTTGTAATTGCACACAAAAAGACTGAGCTCATACTGGATGTCATATTTTTAGCAATAATCATACGCGTTTTATGGTAGCCCAAGGTGTCGATTTTAACCCAGCAGAAAAAATGGGTGGGGTCAGGGCCGCCAAGAGGTGAAACTGTAACAGGGGCAGGGGTTGGTGTGGGCCCCCAGCTTTGAGCACGAAGCGTGGGAGAGACATTTTTGAAACAACATTTTTTGAGCGGTTCCCTGTCAATCTATAGGGGCCATTATTAGAGGACCCTTGCCATTATTGAAGGTCTATGATAGTAATTATAATTTTTGAAAAGAATATGGGAAAAAAAAGCTACCTGTGCAATTTCTATGGGCCCCTGACTGGTAAGCTTGGGCCTCGGGGATCTTGTCCCCCTGTCCCTACTCTCGGTGGCCCAGGGTGGGGTTGCCTATTCCTGCCCTAATGACAACATAGCTTGTGGATGCAATCACCAGTGGAAAAAAGTGCTTAGTTTCTAAAAAGGAAGGCACTATATACACAAACAAATAAACAAACACTAAATAGAGATGATGAATTATATATTACTATATGAGCAGTCCTGTGGATGAACAGATAAGTCCATTGAACTTGTAACTTTATTAACAAACAAAAAAACAAAACAATCCTTACCCTTTATTTGATTTTCGAGGCTTCAACAGAGTGACAAATCCTTCCTTAGGTGCCAAGTTTTGACTTGGATGATCTCTAAATAAAGCATTGTACTTGCCTACAGTTTTCGGTAATACCGGTGGATCAAAACGAGAAAATTTGTGATAAATATTAAAAAAGTTCCCCTCATCTGGAAAGCCCTGCGGCCTGGATTGGTTCTTTTGACCCGCAACATATATCTTTTGTTCTAGTTTAGCTATATTTAAGGCATTTTCTTTATTTGGTCTTTGAGTACTATTTTTCGTTGACCCTGAACGAGAATCGCTTTTGTCCAATTTTTTACGAACCTGGAAACCAATTTTATTTGGATCGTACACAGTCTGAGGATGAATGTAGTCTTTTTCGAAGCCTTTCCCAAAACGTTTTGACAAATCGGCTTCATGTTCAACATTGTTGATACTCAGATAGCAGAGAGATCCTAACACCATAAACCCAACAAATGTTGCAAATATTGCAAATCGTTGCTTAAGCTTCATGGCTGCTTCAACCGCTAGAATACCTCCAATAGAATTGTTTCCACTCGGGGACACTTCAGTGTCTCAGAAATCTGCCAGTTTTCTCAGCATTCCTTCCCAGTCAAGTCAACAGGCGTACAATTATACGCATCAATGAGTATTCTTACACTTGCACAACGACCAAGAGAGCGTTGCAATCAGAGTAGTGCCTACAGTAGGAAGAACAAAAAGCAAAGAATAGTTAGACTGCAAAGGTCAACCTGCCTTCCTATTTACATGACCCCACAGATTATGTAAATGTTTGGAACAAGATAAAGAAGGCATTGGTATCTATGATACATTGATCTTATAATATTTATGGTATCTCTTTTCAGGGAGTTCCTCTTTTATTAAAAAGTTGCCAGACAATCAAATATCTGCTGCAAAAGACACACTGAAACTCATTCTTTGCATTCTCTCTTCAAAGCGTTACATGTGGCAGGCGCTATCACTCTATCACTACTTGTACAAATAGGTACCGAAACAGCTTTTACCTAGCAAGTATTCTGGCACTTAACGTTAACTAATGTTATTGTACGAGAGAGATATGATAACGTCTGTAGGCATTTTTTTGGTTTAGTTTCATGTGTTTTTTTTTTCTATGCAATGGTGTCTCTAAGCAAAAATAATTTTTACGTATAATTTGTGAAACAAATGACAATAAATGGAAATGTATGAACAAACAAATGAATGAATGAATAAATGGTGGAACCTAGAGTGTGTGTGTTCCCCTTCATGCTGCAACCAAAAACAAATACTATAAAAATATCTAACTTATATACAGATATTTTGAGAAACACTCCCTCTTAAACATTCTGTTGCAATGGTGGATCCAATGGTGTCTGTTTTCTCCTTCACAATGTAGCTTAAAAACAAATAAATATTTGTAATTACACTTATTTAGAGGAACACTCCCCCCAATCACTCATCCTAGGACTATAGGTACTTTATTGGCACCTCACCGTCTTCAAAAGAAGAACACAAAATATTTATGATGTTTCGAAAGGCCTCTTTTTAAAATCTTAATTTCCATATTAAATGTTATGCCTCAACCATGGAATTTAGCCCTGTGGTCCAGTACTACATCAATCAATCAAAGTGTATGGGATGAATGATGATTGCCAATTAACACTTTAGAGAAGTATTCCTACTGTAGTCCTATAGAAAACTAAATAAATGATTGCCCCCTTAGTAAGGCCAACAAAAAAAATTATTGTGTTGGTCACATTTTGGGATAAATCGAAAACTGGGTAGGCTGATAGGAATTTTTTTTTTTTTAAACCAATAATATGTTTATGCCTAAAAAGTAGAAAATACACAAAAATACAACAAAGAATATTTTAAAATCTATATTGAAGAGGAAAACAATTGGATAACACTATTGCCTCGTCTATCGTCCAGCACGATAGCCTATCCAATCCTTTTTACCTCAATAACTTAATATTTTTTGTTGTAGTCAAAAAAAAAAAAAAAAAAAAAAACTAAAATGCCGAACCTCAATTTCGCACGTTTTGGGTCGGTCGGGTGTGCCCAACACAATAATTCTTTTTTATTTGGTCTGATTGACCCTGCATATAAATATCAGGTCTGTGCTTGAAATTGCACAACTTTTTTTATCCTTACGCTGCCCATACTATCAAATGTTGTGACAAATGTGTGTAGATGTGCCCATATATGGGCATGATGAGTTTGATCCTCACTAATACTTAATGTTTTTAATTTTCTTAATATATTTTTTATTTATGTATGTTATGATATGTTAAAAGGCTAAAGGCCTACTTACTGAATATTGTAAAAGCCTTTGTAGATGAAAGATATCATACACCCAAATATGGGCATATCACATTTTTTGTCACATAAAGCTTTGTCCACACTATCAAATTTTATTTGACAAAAACCTGTTGTATGCCTATATATGGTCATTATGTGATGTCATCCTGGCCATATTTAGGCATGTCACATGTTTTTGTCAAATAAAATTTGATAGTCTGGACAAGGCTTAAGATTTGATAGTGTGGACAGAGCTTTAATTAAAATAATTTCATAATCATTGCATTCAAATTCTTCTGACATCTATGTCTAAAACTCGGAGTTAACCTGATTTTTATTTAGTATTTTCCACTCCAATTATATAGAATTATCTTATTTCTAATGTACTATTTACTAAATCAGTTCTATCATTTTATTGGGTGTCCATGGTGATAATGTAATGAGAAATAAATGACCATTATAAAGTCTTTAGTACTAAATTAGACCATGTATTACCTCCATGATTGGATGATTATACTGATTTTGTGCCCTAGTGAATACATTACATTCCCATACAAGCACTGCCCATTATTTCAAACTGGATTCTCTAACTTAAGGGCATATTGATGACCAATGAAGAGGAAGATATTAGAGCCACACATATGTACTGTAGTAATAATCGGTGCATGGTCGACAGAATATTGCAATGCAAATATATAAATATATAAATACTGTAATTCTTTTGAATAAATATATATTGAAAGTCTATGATTTATGGTAAGGTATTGGGAGCAACTAAAAAATTTGATAGATAGTGAATGCTGTAGAGTAACAGAAATTGCATTATGGTGGTAGTTAGCAAAACAAAAATTGAATCAGCACTCTGTGTGTATCCAGTTTTAATATTTTTTATTTCAAATTGTGTTTTTGCATTCTTACAACATTATGGACGCATATACTGTATACTGTAGTGAAGGAAAGTTTTTTCAAATGATTTAGAGTAGG
>NW_022720008.1:143888-152591 GCF_011630105.1 Anneissia japonica | reverse complement strand
AGAAGCCTATTTAATCAATCAAATTGTGAGTGTGAAACCATAAAACCAAAACCAGAACTAATGCCATGAAATGAATAGAAAGTACTGAGAGTTGTCTGTCTTGCGAAATCTGCATATTAAATGTTGTATGCGCTGTGTATGCGTTTACAGTTATTAATGCAAATAACATTTGTTGTTTTTGTAGTACATCATTATCACTAAGATTGTTCTTATTTTGGCTTCGCTTTTGTACTAGACAACCTCCTCAGTAAAGCTTTAAGACGGCTTTTCAGCCTGGATACACTACGTCTCCCGTCTATATTGTTTTTGGCCTAGCTAAAGCACGACTATGACGCCAACAAGAACAGTAGTAAATAGTAAGCACAAACCTGGTTAGCTAGCTGTATAGTACCTCCATTATCACACATTGACAAGATATTATCATTATAAATTGAATTCCTTCAAGCTATTCGCAAAACCCGGTCGTAGTTACGGAGAGAGCGCCATTGTAACCTCCATTGATCGCATGTAGTTTGCATGAGTAAAGCACGTACTATGTACAGTCACTGTTTCCGCTAAGTTTACACTAAAATACCCACGCACAGAAGTTGGCTTAGGACAGCGTTCTTGCGGTGACTTGGAGTGAAGAAGATCCGTGCATGTCCTGGGAATATACCATCCGTATACTCATGCGCATAACTTATAGTTTACTAATGACTGTCAATTCAGAAATAATTTTCACTTAAAATACGCCAAATACTTATACGTAACAATATATAGGTCGTATTGATATTACTGTAGTAGACAAGCGCATCCAAAATTGATGTTTTGTTTACTTTCGCTTAGATATGCTATGTGTGGCAAACGAAGCGTAGAACGTGCTTTTGTTTATCAAGCCCAATGTCAATTGACATGGTATGAGAACCCCGATCAATTGTTCGGAAATTCTTGGTTGGATTTCAATATCTTGTTATTCGGAAATTGATTCAGGACAAAAGTTTTTGATTAATGGAAGGATAAAATAAATTGACGGAAAATAGAAACTTAGATAAGGCCATTAGAAGAAAGAAAAAAAAAAAAAAACCCCACTGAAAATCATCAGGCACATACTGTGGGTACAACTATAAGAATGTACTGTAACTAATTATCGATTAAGATTGATTCAGAAATGCAAATCGCTTTTTCATGAATGATTGACTAATTGACTAATATACTTTGATTGATTGATTGATTGATTGATGCAGTGATTGGCTAATTTATAGATTGATCCAATCGATCGATTTTTTATAGGTATAGCTTATAGGCCTATATTATTCTTCTAAATAAACAGCATCATTTAAAGCAGTGGTGGCGCCAGAGGGGGCGGGGCTGGGGCTATAGCCCCCGTCGGGGGAAATCCCCACCCCCGTCGGGGAAGACGATAAATTATGTCGGGGAACAAACAAATAAAAAAAATGTTTACATGTAATATTCGTTTAGCCATCATATTGCTTGTGTTAACTTTTCATCACAACAACAACAACAACCACAACAACAACAACAACAACAACAACAACAACAACAATAATAATAATAATAATAATAATTCAGTGAGACTAAACTTGCGTTCTGTTATGACAAATGCTCATTTAGATAGCCTCATGATGGTTGGAATACATCGTGATAGGTGAAGCAACCTCGACCATGATAGCGTGGTTGACAGATTTCATGCAAAATTTCCAAAATATAGAATTTCACTTTCAAGAATGAGGATTTGAAAGTAAGTTAGATGGTTACATTGTATACTCTTTGTTTCTTGCTTTATTCAAAATGTTTTGGTTTTGGAAGCTGATTTCAACATTAGAAAGCACTATAGCCTACATGAAGTCATATTATAGTAACTCGATGCCTATCAAGTAGGCCTAAGTAATAAAAATTCGCCATAATTCATCAAATACCCGTGGCTTCCAGGGGGCTTCGCTCCAGTAGCCCCCCCCCCCGTCGGGGCCTTTAGCCCCTCCGTCGGGCAGGTCCTGGCGCCACCACTGCTTTAAAGCGCATGTCTAAACTTAGAAGTACAGTGCTCACGCTAGGACCATAGGGCACATCAGGGGCGGATCCACATTTGTTTTGCTGTGGGGAACATTAGTCCCCACCCACCTCAGGGCCTCCATGGTTGGGGCTAAGGTGAGCAACTTTTAAGAATATGAATCTCTGATTCCCGGAATGACACTCAGGCAGTAAAAATGCTTTTTCAAACCAGTGCTCCTCACAAAACGATTGTTTTCTCCCAATGGGAGTTATGCTCCCCTCCCCCTAAACACAACCTCACGACCGTCGCAAAGGCCTAGTCCTAGATTTTATTTTAAACTTATAACACAATCGGCGTAGCGTTGTGTTTATCAATATATAATAGAAAATTATGGTAAAATAATAGAGCACGCCATTCGCCCATTTGCGGATGAAGGTTACGGTATATTTTATTGGGGGTGGTAGGGGGGGGGGGAAGAGAGATTATTCTTTGCGAAGCCTGGGACGGTTTCTAAATGATATTCTTTTTTAATAGGGACCCCTGGATGACCGGAAATAGCAATCTCAGAAAAATACGTTTAAATGTAAAGTTGATAAGAATTCAGTTGTTACTATATACTATACTCTCAAACTCGACTCAATAAATATTTCTTATATATTCGAGTAGGATGTCTTCATGTCGATCATCATTATCATTAATTGATATTTAACATTATTATCATATTACATCTATGCTTGATACTCCTGACGCAAATCTATAATTGTCTATTTCACCACAACAATAAAAATTACAAATATTATATTTTTCATGCATAATGCACCCCATAACGAGGTTACTATTGCGACGGTAGCGGAAATAATTACGTCGGATTATTTTGTTAACCTTATTGATGAGGGCCTCTTTGAGTTCTACATTTTGATAAAATTAAATCTTAATAAAACATGTTAAATAGGCCTAGGCCTACGTGTTTATTATAGGTTACAATTATTACTGGTAGCATATCATTGATATTATTGCAATAATATCATTGTAACTGTACTGTATTTATCGTTAATATTATTATCATTATTGCTTCTATTAGTAATTATACGATAACATAATTATGTTAACGGTTGGGAACTTATATGGTGCTTAATACTATAATATAATGTATTGATTGATAGAATTGTCAATTGTTTGATCAATAATCGATTGACTGATTGGTTAAATGCATGTTTGATTGAACTGTACAGGGTCAGAGAGAGAGAGAGAGAGAGAGAGAGAGACAAATGAAAGGCCCAGAACTTTCAAATTCACGATCATTTAATAGGCACTTTACGCAACAGAACGGGAAGGGGTGTCTGGACGATGGTTTTGTGCTCATCAGAGCGTGAAGACCACAGGGCGCTTAATCCGAATTGCTGTTCTCGACGGCTTCTTCCCGTCCTCTTGCGCAAAGTTCCTAATAATAACACAATGGGGAGTCGGATACAGAGCTACTCTCCAAACTTAGTGCTTTTTCAAAATTATATCATACTTGTTTGTTTCTTTTTTACGCATTAGATCGAAAACAATGCATACAAGCAGCTTATGTTAAGTCGAAAGTCTGTTAACCTAAAAAGAAATACATCACATTGTAGTTAAGTTGTAGTTAAGCATAACCTTGAGCTGTAATTCCTGGCCCCGAAACCTTGACTCAGAAGTACCGGGTTGGTGTCCGGAGGGGGATAGTTTTCGACCAAAGTTTTAACTGCTGTTTATTTTGTTGTACTGTGATGGTTACTTTTGTTGTTGTTATTGTAATATGTGTTTGCAGGACCATATTGTAAAACAGCGGTAAGATCTCGCCTTTATATGTTATCCTGCCTAAAGATGTTTTAAATAAAAATAAAATAAATAAATCACATCGTTGGATCGAAACATTAGTGATGACAATTCGTCTTATTATTACTATAGTAGCCTCCTGGAAGATGAACCGGACCTAATTGAAACTGACTCGGCTAATTCGTCGAGGTCAGCCAAGTTGTTAGCGGATATTGTTTTGTTGATTTGATTTGCGATCAAGCAGAAGATGATAACATCCTGCACTAGCACATCACAACGCTCAAACTTGGCTGTGTATTATTTATTCACTCACATAATATTTTAGTACAGTAAAACTTTGCGTGAAAACTGAGGGCGTTGTAGCACATCCATGGTTGAACTGATGTAGGGCGTTAACAAAATCAATATTGTTGTTAATGCGTGTTATTGTCAAACATATATTACTTGACAAAACATAATTTAACTGTTGACTTTGAAGATTACATAATTAAAAAAAAATACAATTTGAAAAAAAAATGTTTCTGATAATTTAACTAGAAATTCGTCGTCTCGGCCGCGTTTTATAATAAATAAAATCTTTATGAACTGTATTTAATTTTCACATAAACATTTTGTTAATCAATTCAAAAGTGTTGTTATATACAAATAATGATTGTTATGAGTGTGTGAGAAAGGAAAGTTTATTTTCATAAGTTAAAAAAAAAATGGTATGTTCCATTTAACGAACTGAAACATTGTTGAACGAAACAGTCTATATTTCAACGAATGAAAATAACCTTTCCAATGCACTAATAAAAAATATATTCATGATTTGTTTTACAATTCACCTAATAAGGTATCTACATTTTATATTTTATGATAACTCAATCTATGGTCACCTTTCTTCTGAATGAATCAGTCCATGTATCTTCTTTCCATGTGCAGTGGCACAACTTGAATGGAACAAAAATGCATCGAAAAATAGAACTAAAAAAATTACCGAATATATTTGAATAAACGCCCCTCGAATAAATGGCACTCGAATAAACCCCCTGTCAGAGCCTCATTTGGAATAAACGTCTCTCTCGAATGAACGCCCCGGGCGTTTATTGTTTTCTGAAATAAACGCCTCCCTCCTAAATGACTGTAAGCAATACTAATTGAAGCAACGTCATTTTCAACATAATGTTCTACTCCAATAGAACTACATTTTTTTCCAAACTGGTTGGGATCAATTATCTTTATGATTACACAATAACAAATTTTTTACAGTGAAATTAAAGGGCGTTTATTTGAGTGTATCGTAGCCAGGATTTTTAAACAGTGCGGGACAATATCAGGGTGGATCCACTTTACGCGTAAATTCAAACAATGTGGACCCAAAAATATGAGAAATCTGGACCCATTTTCTTAAATTTTACCCATTTTAAGCTAAATATGAGAAATCTAGACCCAATTTTTTCTTAAATTGGACCCATTTCATGCATAAACTTACATAATCTAGACCCATTTTTAAAAAGTGGACCCATCAGAAAAAATGTGTGTGACTGTCCCAACTATCCCAATAGCTGGCTACGGCATTGATCGTATCTACTTAACACTAAAACATTTATACGCTTCCCTCAAATAAACAAACTCTCAAAAACCATGTTTAACAATAATGCCGGGGCGTTTATTCGAATATTATACGGTACATGAACAATGACGCAAATCAAAAACACAATGTTGTACCATTAAAAGATAGAAATACCCAATTTTCAAATGATATAAATCCATCAATCAAGAGATCTATTTATATTTATATTTCAGTGTCATTCTTGTCCAATTGTAAGTTACGCGCCCCTGACAAGATGGAAATGATGCTCTATGTTTAATCCTAACATTGGAATTTTAATTAAAGCATATGAACCAATAATACGACTCTATTTCGATGTATTTTTTTGTGAGGATGATAATTATGTAGAAGAAATATGATTTAAAGTGAAGGGTGATGATGACGATAGCGATAATAATAATAATAATAATAATAATAATAATAATAGATGGATTTATATATTATTATTATTATTATTATTATTATTTATTATTATTATTATTATTATTATTATTATTATTATATATATATATATATAAATCCATCTATTATTATTATTATTATTATTATTATTATTATTATTATTATAGATGGATTTATATAGCGCAAATAAAAGAGGTCTCTATACGCTCGACAATATTGTAGGTAAAAATACAATGAAAAAAGGCAGAAATAAAAAGTAAGAAAAAACAATAAACACCAAGTAGCACCCAAGCTGAAGTATAAGGGTTACACCATCACGCCAACCGGAGACATGTGTTTATGTACTCCGGTTAGCATCGTTTATGTCTTCATCTTTTCTGCGATCAGGTGCCTCCTAACCTGGACTAAACAAAACTAGCTAGCGAGGTGAAACAAAGAATTCGAAAAAACAAGAAAAAAAATGTAGTTACAAAGAGGCAAAGAGAAAACTTTTGAGTCGCTTTTTAATGATGCCAATTTGACGCAGATTCACGGACTTTAATGAGTAGTGTTGATGATGTTGATAATGATTGATGATGTTGATAATGATGCTACATATTATGTCAATTGATGAAGTATGGTGATTGGGCCTGTTAAATCATGATTATAATGATGGTACGACTTGTATGACTGGTACGATGGCTGGAAATAGAGTAAGATGAAGGAATTTGATTCATAGTAAACCAGTCATTGTCGAAAACGACATCATGGAAATACAGGATAATGATGATAATGATGATGATGATGATGATGATGATGACTATGATGATAACCTCCATGACGTTGGATATTACGGTGATAATGCTAATAATAATATTTGAGTCCTACAAATAAGGATGGTATCTTCCAACAATACTGGCATAACATGCTAAAGTTGGCAATAATAATTTTCGGTCACTGTTTTGCAACACGTCTTTAGCTCAACGGAGAGTACTTATTTTAATATAAAGCATTAGCAGATAGTGATTATGATTAACTTGATAACGGTAATATTGATGATGATGATGATGATGATGAGGACGGTGATAAGCCTAAAGAATGATATTGATTGCAGTTGGTGATGAAGCATTTATAATTTATTTGAAATATTTATGGTGATGATGATGATGATGATACGGATGACGAAAACGACGATAATGATTTGATGATGTTGATGAAAATTATATATTTCAATAGTTTGTGACACTAAATAATAGTTTCTATAATTAAAAAAAACCATTTTTAATAATTTAAAAAATGAGAAATCAGTTACTTTCGACTTACTTATGAAAATGGAGTGGATAGCACGTCTCTCTCCTCTTCCTCGTCAAATAACAATATTTGCTGAAGCCTATCTCCTTGTGTCTGAAGCTATTCTAGATGCTTTCCTATCCTGACTTTAGTTACTGGTCCGATTCAACTTTTATTCTCTTCATGTATTTATTACTTATAGGTACAATATTCTCTCTATTTTGCGTCTTTAAATTTTGTCGCGCTTGTTAAACCTGTCTTTACCTTAGGTTGGTTGCGATATACCGTTCTGCTTTAGTCACTGGTTAAACAGTCTTCGAATTGTATCCCTCTCTATACTGATTCACTGTTCAAACTTCCATTATTGTATATCCCTGATTGATCCTTTCCCAGCATGTTTTGTAGATATATTTTATGTAGCATTTTAAATACAATGAGAAGCTCCACCTCAATCAATCACAAACGCCAATCATCAGCGAGTATTCCTTAATCCATAATCACCAGGGAAAATACGGCACTGAAATCACTGCACTTGGGGGTAATCATTTCTTTGTATTAAACGTCCAAAGTTTTTTTAATTTTCAACTCAGGTCAGCAAATTGCATGATAATTACGTGCAATTACTTTCCATACAAGTTTGGTCAATCGAGGTTAATTCATTAATGAACAAGGAGGCGATTTACCATTTAGTATTACTGTATGTGATGATTACGTTTAGAAAGAAGCGAAACAGGCTAAAATCAATTTCCAATCAAGGAATATAATGATTATGTAAGGCTACGCGCAACTGATCATTATAGTCAGCCAAACGATGAGGATCGAAATTATTTTACCACAAGTTAAGCAACATGCATATCAATTTAACTTATTACAATAAAATGTACAAATTATTGGATCAATTAGATACTCGCATACCTTTTTGAGATGAAATATTTCTATCCAACGTAGATGGTCCAAGAATAATACATTATTCCAAGTATTGAAATGCACGCCATCGTGTTGGAATTCAATATTTCGACATTAGTTATGTCATCATCAGGAATGAAAAAATTATCCATATTAGCAAGCTTATATGCACTAGTACCAACAGTGTTTAACCAATCAAAACATTACCTCTAGTAGGTGACATAGCATGTAATTTAAACAAAGGATCAAAGCATTCGTACTCTACTGATCAAAGGTACATACAAAAACAGATGGTCCAACGTTATGTAGTTGAGAACAAATCTTGAAGTCTATGCTTTCATCAGAAACTTCATTCAACCTTTCTATGCGAACAGGGATATAACGTTTGAAAAATAAAAGCTGTTATACAAAGCTAACCAAATTGAGTCTAAACTGTATAAAGACGTAACCGGTGTGCCTACGTGATTATCGGTATATTACCAAATAATGATGCATCAACTAAAACAATCCTAGAATAGAAAGGAAGAGTTGTCAAAAGGCAAGAAATCTACAAATAGTATTCAACTAAAGACATCATAGAAAACGAACATCTAGGGCTATTTTGGATTATAACATTTATTTTAATTCGGCAAAAAAAAATTTACTATCTAGAAAGAAATTTGCGAGTCCAGCAAGGTCCGGCACTTGACTGGTGGTGGTCAAAGAGGATATATTTCATGGCTTTTAAAAATCCAAATAT
>NW_022720008.1:127408-143882 GCF_011630105.1 Anneissia japonica | reverse complement strand
ATTACATACTGTAGGATGGCCGACGGAAACGGGGTCGGGGCCCGCCCCCTTCCACTTTATTTTGGCAGAAAATATATGGCTATGCAGATTTTTGTATGATTGGAAAAAATGCTAGTGACCCCTCCCCCACTTTTAAAAACGTTCCGCCGGCTCTGAATAGTCACAATTACTGAACATAAGGTAAGGCCAAAAGAATTTTACAGTATAATTTGTTTAAACGTTGATAATTTATTCTATGTAACTATAAGCTTGAGTTGTTGGTTTTTCTATTTATTTTTTAAAAATAAAAACTTCATTTGCCATTTTACCACAACCTCAATTTGATCTTACTTTGTTTTATATTTAAGCAATTTCAACTCTAGACGGTGTTCTTATAGTGTTCTTATAAAAATAGTGTATGTTCTATTTCTTGTTTGTTTCTAACACATTATAACACAATCTATCGTCTCTTCATAAAGTTAAACAATCAATTACTAACACGTCTACCCATGTGGATCTGACCTTTGCGCAAGTATCACGTGTTATATTGTAGAGCTACAATATATTGAAAAAATAGCTTCATGGTCATAATTATTACTTAGGCCTAATCCATATACAGCGTATTATAGAAATAAAGCTTATGACAATAAACACATAAGTACCTAATTGGGATTAATGGATTTCCAAATCGTAAATCTTGATGTAAAAACACAAAATCTACATATTAAAAAGTAAAATAACAATCACAGTACAAATATTTAATGTTTAATTTTTGACGTGTGCGTCATGGTATACCACCACTTAGGCCTATTTCTAAATTTTAGTGCTGGACGTTGTTGTGCATGTGGTGTTTTTTAAAATGCTGATACAAAAATACAAAGATTGTACTGAAAACGCTGTAGAGACAATGTAGCGATTGTATGCAAACCAAGCTTAACATCGTTTCATTCTATATATAAAATACATTCTCTTTGACCGAAAGGTCCACTGATTAATCTCAGATAAGATAGATGATAATCATAATACATACTCTAAATATCGAAATGCAATGCAATCTGTGTTTTTTCTATTACTAGGCCTGTGGTTTAACTGAATTTAGACACTTCTAAACATGCAAAAAAATGTAAAATAAGACTAAAATTTTAGTGTGTTTTTTTTTGTGTGTTCCAGACAAAAATAAATAAAATTAAAATTTGTTATGTTTCATTTTGCCATAGGTCTGCAAGGAAATATAACAGGCGCCGGAGAGATTAGCCTAGTAACACTACGAAACAATTACACTGCCTACCTCCGAAGCTTGACTGTATGAAGTATACAGTCGACAAAAAAAAAAAAAAAAAACAATGGCTACGTTTTGGGAAAATCCAAGGAATTTGGTAGTTTGGTAGGAAAATTATTTTCTTTTTTCTTGAACACAAAAAAATACAAGACCATTTTAAAATCTATATTGAAGAGCAAAACGACCGCATAACACTGTAGCATCTCCAACCGTCGCAAGATAGGTCAATTCTAGACTTTTTAGCTCATTAAAACTATTTTTCGTTCTAGTAAAAAAACATGAATAAATAAAATGCCGACCCTCAGTTTAGAACATTTTGGGTCGGTCAGACGTGGCCAACACAATATTTTTTTTTAACCTAACGAAGATGTCTTCGAGAAAATGGTAATTTCCTATGAGAAACAGTCTCTATTTTTTTTTTTTTTTATCCTTTTGCGTAAAACTAAAATTTATGCCAATATTTTTCCATGGTTTATAATAATTAAAGTAATGCATATGCATTTTTTTTTAGAAAAAGAAAATCAGTGTAATTTTGCCGGGAATGGCAGGCTTTAATATTGAGTATTGTGAATTTGACTATCTACTGCACAAAATATGATATAATAGGGCCGATCTACAAAGCCACAGTTAAAATGGCGCGTCTGCATAGACAGCAGTAGACCCCAGGTTCAAATCCTAGTTGGGGGCGGTTTTTCACTTGCATGATTCCTCTTCTTTACCTTTTAAGGTTAATATATATTCATACAGAAATACAGCTTAAAGTTGTTTTTTTATTACTACTATAGTAGTAATTTTATTTGTAAGATTTTTTTCAATTAAATACAGATCAAAAACATGTCAGTTTCCATTGATTTTACTTGTTTAGTCCTACAATAAAAATATGCTCCCAGTGGGAACGTGTGTCCATTGCCTTCTGCTGTTATGTATTATGTTTACTAAATAATCATGGGGATTCGATATTAAAAGTTCGTAATCGTTTACCTCTGCACACAACGTTTTGGTTCCACAAATTTACGTAAAACTCTCGGTCTCGGGGGTTATGTCGTTGAGACGAAATCCTCATATTATTGTATCTCTATGGCTCATTTTCGAGTTACCCTTGGTATGCACTAACAATTTGAATTTGGAACATTTAGAATAAAATTATGGTATAAAATCAGCAGTTTTTGAATAACAAACTATTATTATAATTAAATTTACATTATTATAATGATTACAAAGCTAAAAATAATTAAATGTATAACTTTATTTAAAGTACAGGGTTCATAAAAAAGTCAATATTTAAAATACAAGAAAAAAACACCTGGAAAATTTAAAACAATTATTATTATTATTATTATTATTATTATTATTATTATTATTATTATTATTATTATTATTATTATTATTATTATTATTATTATTATTATTATTATTATCATCATTATTATTATTATTATAGTAAGACAACATTTTTACTAACATCTTATAATAGAGTTGTTGAATAGTTTAGTGGTTAATATGATTGCCTTCTCATCCTGACTTATTCTAACTAAAAAAATTAAAAAAAACTCCACCTCCTAAACCTCGCATTATGACACTTGGTTTATAAAGCATCATTCCATCCTGTAAGTGGTGAGTGTACATAATGTTGGATGCGAAGGAGATAAATAAATAAATTTGCTCATTTCAGATAGCTATTTCATATTTTATTTAGCTTTTCACAGCCAAAGGAAGTCTGTAGTAGGCCTTCTTGTGATTATGATAAGCACTCTCTACCGTAAATAATCAATATTTTCACTACTTGGCAAGTGTACTGTACAGTTTGTGTTAATTATGTCAGTCATTTTTCATTAACTCCAACCTGATCACAAATTTTGTTTCTAATTCCACGTATATTGTCCATGTTATCATCATCTCTAAAATAAATGAAATTGAAAAATGAAAATAAAAAATGAAGATATTTTAAAGAACACACACAAACACAAGGTTTTTAACTTCTGAATAAAATCATAGAGGAATCGGTATTAAACAAAATAAGTGTATAAAAAATAAATGACAATCATTAGGCCTACTATTCATTCAACAGTTACATATCGTAAATTCAAAATCAGACCTCTTTTTCCTTAACAATTTAGGCAGAGTGAGCAATGCTGTAGGGTTCACCATTTCTCCGCCAAGTATGTTTACAATCCCTGCACATATTACATGCACTGGTGTTTTGGGTCCGCCTCCCCTCTGTACGCAAGTTTTAGAGTGAATTTGCTAAATGGGAGTATTATGGGCGATGATAGTTTTATAGGGCTCAAATTCACTGGTAGGCGGAAGTCTACTACTGAAGATAGCACCCATTTATATCCCTGGGTACATAAAGTGCCTTAACTAGAGCAAAAATGTACGGTACTGCACCCACGACCAACGAATCCCACTTAGGCCTAAGTTACAGCAAATCAGAAAGAATCATAATTTTACTTTTAAAAAAGAAATTTATTATAATAATAAACTTTCTTTATTGTGTAGATTGTATTTAGGGTTACATAATATTATGATTCAAACAAAATTAATAAAATAAACTCACCACATGGCATCACCAGTATTGTTAATATCTTTACTTGATTTTCTTCTGGTGTCAAAAATCATCGAAAATCAATAATGTCTGATAAAGTTTATTTGCAGTTAGATTTTCGTATCTAATTTAAGACGTAATTAAAGAAATATGCATAAAACTGTACTTTTTTTTCAAATATTCCTCAGTGGCACCTTACAAAGCCCAGCCTTAGATACAAGGTACCACTGACAAAGACCATAATAAAGTATGTATGTGCATGTACAAGTATGGAAAAAATACGATTCATCAGCAAATGCAAATTATAAAACAAAGAATTCGATTTCAATTTTCTTTTGCAGAAGAGTTTGCACAAAAATGTGCACAAGCAAATGTTTATTATAGTATTGACAGCTTCGATTTGAAATTCCTTTTGCACAAAAATATACACAGAAACAAATTTGCTTGTTTTTGAAACATAGTCGTTTTTATGCAAAAGAAAATTAAAATCCAAGACCAAATGAAGACCAAAAAGTAATTAGATTAGTATTTAACTCATGCAATTGGCTTAAACCTATCTGTATCAACAATAAATTTCTGGACACAATTAAACATATATAGATTTTGGTCTTCATTTAAAAATGTACATCCAAAACAAAAAAGAAAAAAAAAAATCAGAGGGAAAACCAAGGTCGGCAGTACTCAAGGATAGGTCGTTGGCAAACATTTTGGAGAGAAATTCCCACACATCGGTAAGCAGTTCTTGGCTTTGAGCAGCAAATAAAGGACATTTATTAAAATAATGCAATGGATCTTCTATGCTGCATTGCTGTTACCACATGGACATAGTGGATCGGGATGAAATCCAAAATTGAAAAGATGAGCATTCGGACTGCTGAAACGCAGTATGATTCTAGTATGGATTTCATTTGTTTCTTTTAAAAAAGTTTAAAGTTGGACAGATTTGGGCTTTAATTCTTAGGTTGTTCCATGATGTAATGACAGAAGGAACGTTTGTAAGATGTGGTATTGCAAAATGGGGATCTTCTATTCCTTACATTGCATTGCGTGGATTATATATCGCAGTATTTGTGGATAAAAATACCGTAGCTTTTAGGTAAGAAGAAGCAAGATTATTCGCAGCCTTGAAGAAAATGCATAACTTAAAATAAGTTCGTCTATCTTTCAGTAGGGGAAAGGCCTAGACTGGGTTCCAGTCCCTAATCTTTGTCTTAATCAGTAAAAAAGCTAGGAAAATCGATTTTGGCACCAATGGCGTTCCATATTACCTATTTGCTTGGCGTTTCATAGTATACTTTTTCTTGGATTTCTAATTCGCATAAAAGTTTCTCGATATATACTGACGCTGGTGGCGCTCTCCAAAATTAGCTAATACTAGGAAAACCTATAATTAGAGACTTGTGGCAAGTCTAGGGAGGGGCCATGCGAGTTCTGTTCGAATAGTATTGTGATTCGTATGTTTCCATGCGCCTATACATATTCTACAATTTTATCTGAAAAGACTCCAATTTATCACTTAAGTGAGACATATTACCCCAAACAGGAGCAGCATATTCGATCAATGGGCGGATACATGTAAGATAGATATTTATTAGTGTGGATCGTGACAGAACTTTTTTACTCCGTAAAACATATTTAATGCGGTTGTTGCTTTATTCAATATAGTATTTATGTGAATATTCCAAGATAAATCTGAACTGAATGTCACACCTAAATGCTTATGGCAAGACACAAAGTGGATCCTTTTTCCGTTGAAATATATATTCATGTTGTTATCTAATGATTTCCGAGTAATTAACATTGCTGTGTTTTTTTAAAATTTTAAATGTCACTTTCCATTTTACGGCCCTGACAGAAATTAGCTTATCTAGTCTTCTTAATTCATTTTAGTTTCAGCAGCAGTTCTGTTGGTACATATATCATACAACGATGTATCATCACCACATAAATTGGTATTGCATTCCAAACCATCGGCAATATCGTTCATATATATTATCGTTCATATATATTAGGAATAAAAAGGGCCAGAGTACAGATCACTGAGGAACCCCAGCATTTAAAACTACTTAAAGTAAGTGGAAGCAATTTGGGGTTCGAAAACAAGTTTGTGTGAGGAAAACACTTTATATGGATATAAATGATTATCCGTGTGTGCCTAAATACAAAGGAAAGAGACATAGGCACTCATGCCTTTGAACCCAGAGCATAAGTTTTGACTTAACCTTATCTTATATAAACCATAGTACAAATATTGTGTTCTGTAGATTTCAAGGTTGGTTCATATGGGTCTTACTAAACCTTAATACAGAGTGCTGCTTGTTGTATCGTGTAGGGCAATAGGTGATATGTACCTTCGTGTTTTTTTTCAATTATTTTCATATATTTTATAAAACAAAAATCAATTAAATATGTAGACTCAAAAAAATACTAGTTTCATTAATTTAAGCATTTACCATATATATAAATACATATCGCATGCCAAACTATACTTACCATCGGATACTTGTGACCAAAAAAAAGAAAAGATGAGAATTTGTGAGAATTATTTGTAATGATTGAGTCTCCTCTTTGGGTGGAATTAAGTCGGAAAAGTAGAAAATCAAATTTGATGAATAAAAATAGTTCTTTTCGTAGCACAAACCCTGAAATACAATGCATAGTATCGGTAAATATTTTTTTAGTAGCACTGCAGGCCTAATGTAAGTCCCTATAGCTTTACCTTATTAAAAAAAACGTAGTATAACTACTGTGTTCTATTTGTTTTGCAGATTGCAAGATTGGATCAAATGGGGTCTTGGTGGTATTTCAGTAGAAAATCACAAAGTCAGGAATGAGGAAGTAAGAAAATAATATACAAACTAAGCGGAGATATACATTCTAGCTACCAGTGTAACAGTTGTCTGCAAGTCATGCATAGAATGGAGTACAAAGGTGTCTAATAAAAGGTGTGTTTAATAATAAAACTACATCCTCGATCATGTACAGTTCCATTTTACAGTCAATATTTTAATGTTGTACATTCATTTTTTAGAAAATGTAGTTTTCTTGCTTTTTTAGTTTTAAATTATTTTTTTCATTTATTGGTGAGAGGTGCGATTACTTGTTATGTTTTAAAGCTCTACCACCCTATCAGAGCAAGACCAAAGTATAGTTGGTAGTGTGGAGTTACAATAGTGGTGGAGATTCCAGTGGATAATTTAAAAAAATGAGTTAGTCATTTCAGATCTCAGTATGTCAATTCACCAAAACAATCATACAATTTAAAAATGAGATATTTTTTTCACTTTAAATGTTAACTTGCTTATTTGTTGTATAGCGTTTTTTAAACTTACATCTGTGGTTCTTTCTTTACGTTTTAATGGGCTTTTATTATTAATGTTGTAGAGTCTTTCCAAGTGTTTCAAATTCATTAATAGATTTGTTAATAGATTCGGTAAAAAAAATACACAACCTACATAGGGCCTAAATCTGCCACACTCAGGTTGAAACTTACATGAAGCCTGTTTTTCTTTAAATTTATACAGCACTATTTTTGTCAGATCTCCTCCTCAGAAATCTATTTTAGTACAATTTGATCATCTAAGCCACTAACATTTGTGAAATCTGGGGGCTTCACTTCCCACCAACTGGGGCTCTGCTTCTCGACTCCACCAAAGTTGTTCGATCAGTAGGTCTTAGTGGGTCAATTCAAGCTATTGTACCCACTTCTCAAACAAAAATATGGAATCATCGTCACTGCCATTGAGTGTAACTCATGTATAGAACGGAGTACAAAAAGGTTGGTATCACACATTACTGACTTTGAATAGCATACCGGTATAAAGCGTGTGTATAAATACCACTGCATCCACAACCAATTGCAGTTCCTTTTTGAGATTTTTTAGCGTCAGTTGCAGTTATTAAGCTTTAGAAAATAATTATTGTGAATTACTTCACTACTTCCAAATACTACATTGAGAATAATACAAGGTAAGAATTGAAATTATTAGTAATAATTATACAATTCTAGAGGACAAAAATGTGATGGATAGTTTGGTATAGACCAAATAAATCAAGACGGTAATTAATTGAATAATCCCAATTAAGAAAAATATTTAGAGTTTTGTTGAATAATTTAAAATATGCTTAATTATATATTTGAGTTATTTATTTGGATATTTAAGCAATGTTGATATTGTAATAAATCTCTATTGATAATTGAATTAATAGCCATTAATAATTAAATACAATCAATTCTGTCTTCTTCATCATAATCAGTACATTTATAATCTATATTAGTTTACATGAGAATTTATATTGTTAATGCAACTAATTCTGAAAAATTGTTGATATTGTCAAAATAAATGTTATAATAAAGTATATTAATCTAGAAGTGTGTGTTCATAGTCAGTGGCGGCGTCAGTGGCGACGCCAGCGGGGGGGGGGAACAGGTCCTTAAGCCCCCCCACCGTACAAGTCAAGCCCCCTTTGGACAGAGCTTGTCGGGCACTGTCGGACTAAAAAAATATAAAAATAGGCCCACGCCAAGACAACACAGGTCCGTCACAGTCTGAGAGTGTCATTTATGGCCATCCAGAGGTTCCTATTCTTTAAAGAAAATTATTTGGGATGGGGAACACACTCTCAAACCATTCCCCCTGTCTCGGGCCTACGAGCTCAAGTTCCCCCTGCCGGACAGCTCAGTCCCCCCCCACCCCCAGAAAATATATCCTAGAGTCGCCACTATTCATAGTGTAATAGTTAAGCCTAGAAAGCAAGTATTGTGAATCGTGTAAGGTGTTGGACTTCTGATCTGGAGTTCGAGACCGACGCTTGTCACATTTCTTGTGTCCTGGGGCAAAGGCACTTTAAACTACTTACGTTTGCCTCTTTCCACCCAGGAGTATAAAATTGGTACCAAATAAGATGATATGGCAATGCAAGTATTAGTCTGCATCGGAATTAAGTTATACACACGATTAGGAATACTCCCACGAAGTGGAGAAAGTTATTACTTTGTACTGGTTTGATCAGGATCCGATGACTAGGGCAGTGGCGTAGCTAGAGGTTTGGCGCCCCGGGGAAAGAGTAGAAAATTGCGCCCCTTCCCCATTATAATTATAATATTTTGAAATAAATTTATATTGGTTGTATAGACTTTAAGGATATCCGTACCGTACGTCCATATCATGCACTGTCTACATAAAATTATTTAACCACGAATAACTATTATTATTCTAGCTTTCATGTGTTCTTTCTTACCAGTGTGGCTCCAGGATTTGCCCGAGGGGGTCCGAGGTCTGGGGAAAGGGGGGGGTGCAGCTTTCCCCTAAGGGGGCCTGGCGCCACCCCTGTTTCTTACTATTGAAACGGCATTACGATGTTCGGAACTTTGTGTACAACTTTACCATTATCCTGATTTGTAAGCCAGTTGTATTTATCGCATACAGCTTAGTTTTCTTATTCTCTAAATTTATCTTATAGTAGAGTTTTGTAAGTTTCTGAATTTTTAACATTATTTAAATTCGCAACTGAATTTTGTGCTTTTGCATCAGCAATAACATGATCAAAGTTACTGTAGTAATGTTGTCTGCTTCATCACGCTCAGTACTAAGTAGTGCCAAAGCAGTAGTCTCGCTTTTCCAATCGTGGCTCTGAGATGTGGCAGGATGAGCTTTAGTCATGTAGTCATTACAGAATAGGATAAACAAAAAAACAAGAGAAAACGGTCGAAATGGACTCGAAAAGAAATCACAATCTATAATATTTGCCAATTAAAACAACTACATTCAGATTCTTGTTATTAACAGGAAAATATTTATGCCTGACAACATACATCAATTTCGTCGTATTTTTCAAAAAATTTAATAACAACATCTCCAGCGCCTTGTATTTCTTGGCAAAAGGCGCGGTATAAATCTCCATATTTACTATTATTATTATTATCATCATCATCATCATCATCATCATCATCATCATCATCTATTAATATTATTATTATTATTATTATTATTATTATTATGATGATGATGATGATGATGATGATTATTATTATTGGATCTTCAACAATTGCCTAGAGGTACGGCATACCTATTCCAATGGAGAGTACTGTATTTCAGGGAAATGTTATGCCGTCTCCCAGCATCTGGATATTGACAGAGCTATCAAGCGTTTGTTGTTTATCTCACGCTTTCAGGCTTAAGAGCCAAAATCTGGCTCACAAAATGTAATATTACCTATATTAAAAATTATGGAAACTTTAATATAGGCCTTCGGCTTCCAAAAAAAAAAAGAATCAATTGCATTTTTGAATGGCTCATTTAAAATTACCAAGTAAGTTATTAACTTCAATCAGAAACAGATCGAAACATTTTTTTCCCATAACTTCCTTAAACTGATGAACAGACAGTTGAAGGGTCCTAAAAAGAATCAATGGCGGAAGCACAATGTGGCCAGGATGGCTTAGGCCCACGCAACAATTTTTATAAGTGGGCCAATCCCAAACTTAAAATTTTAATATTAAATTTGCCAAACATTAGGCCAACTTTGGGCGAAGCATGTATTATTAGTCCATGGTCGGAAGGTAATTTGAGATTGCAAAGGAAAACCTGGGATTTTGAAACTACCCACCCTAGTCAATGATGTGAAGGTTGTAATTAGTGGCACCACCATCTGCCATTACAATGGTTTTGTTCATCCATTAAGTAATTGCCAAATGAATGAATAAATAAATAAATAAATTGCAGTGTATGTTTCATTTTACATTTCTCTACAGGCTTCTGCTGACACAGTCAACAGTCACCAACAAAGCAAAGAAGCTGTATACTGTTAGCAACTATGGCAGCATCCGTAGACTTTCTATATAGTACGACTTTTTGAATTTTCATTTTCACAAATGAAAGGCATACTAAAATGCATCTTAACTTAACAGTCACTTCAACCTCCTTAATAAACCTGCCAAATATGTAACGTAATTTAATAAGGGAAAGAAATTCTTCAGAAGACAAATATTGGGTCAAAAACAAAAAGTGTTTGTTTGTTTGCCCTCCTTCACCCGCCCCTAACTCACTGAAAAAAATAGGGTGGAAAAACAAAAAAAATTAAACAAGTTTTTTTTAGCCTTTTTCTTTACAAATTATAAAAAAATGTGAGTAAATTTATCTTTATTTTTTTGATAGATGCCATTCTAGGATTCTGTGGGTTATTATATTCCATCTGATGAGTATCTTAAAAAAAAAAAAAAAAAAAAAAATCTTTTTCCATCCTCCCCTTTTTAACCTTAAAAAAAGGGCAAACCAACAATTATTTTTTTAGGTCTTGTTACAATCTTAGTACTCTAATCCTCATTCAGGCTTAGACTCAATTTTGTTTTGTCGTATAAGCAGTGTCGGATCCAGGAATTCGAAATAGAGGGGCCCAAATAAAGAATTTCACAGGTAGGGGACTGAAAAAGTTTCCCCTTGATAGGGTTGCCTCTATTCAGGGGGGACTCTAAACAAAAATGTGAAACTGTCCCCTTAATAGAAGTTTTTTGCATGTTTTCGTGCAAGAATGGCACACATTCCTTATAATTTTATTTTTAATGACGAGCATATTTTAAGAATCAGTTACCAATAGAATTAATAGCAATAATTTGCAATGCAAATATAATTCATTTATAATATTAAATCAGAAGAAATGTAATTAAAACAAACAATAGTTTGAAATGCTAAAAATATTACTTCATCTTCTTCCTCCTCCATTCCTCCATTAACTCAATCCTGAGTATTCTGGCAGTATTATTTCATGATGCAATTTTAATGACCAAAATACTTATTTTTATAGTGAGTTTTCTATTAGATGAAATATCATATTAATAGGCTAACAATTAAAATTAAAGACCATGCTATGGTATGGAATAGAATCCTATATGAAAGTACACGAAAAACAAAGACAAAGATTTAAGTGTCAAAATTGATAAAGATACTTAACACATGCAGTAGGCTTATACCGATGTTCACTCTAAGAATTCAGGGGAGAAAATTCTAGTTTATTGCTCTAAAGGTGTCAAAATATAGAGTTGAATGAATTTTTCTTATTTTGAGACTGCTGTAGTTGTAGAGAGACAATTAAAAATAATATCATCTGCCCCTGGGCCTTTTAACTGTCCCCTTAATAGGGGTTAGTTGAACATTTGGTACACTCAAAAAGTGTCCACCCGTCCCCTTAATAGGGACGTCCCCTTAATAGAGATTAGCCGTAGTGTTAAATATATGTGCCCCCTCGTTTTACGGAAAAGTGTCCTCTTAATAGGATGTCCCTGAATGGTGTGTCCCAAAGGAGGGGTTCTATTGTATGTGAATATTAATTGATAATGGTTTGCTTTTTAGCATATTGAAAAATAAATGATATAAAGAAAACTGTTTTAACATTTACTTTCTTTGAATTTTATAATGCAGAAAATGATTTTTACGTTATAAGCGACGATGCGGAATGGGAGAAAACGACAATAATTGAATTGCAGAAAAGAAGACCAGGAATAAGGTGTATTTGCAGAGATGAATGGATACCTGGGAAATACAGACTTGAAAATTTAACTGAACCAGTTAATACATGCAAGAAGGTTGTTGTAGGATTTGCACCATCATCAACTGGCAGTCCAAATTTTCTGGCACAAACTGTTGTTCAAGAAATGCTGGATAGCAATAATATTAATGAAGGAAAGCTTATCCCTGTAAGGATTTCAAGAAATGCCATGATACCAAAATGTCTGAGGGTGTTAACGCCAGCAAATAGTTGGGAACATAATGTATATGAGAAGTTGCTGCGGGCATTAGACGGAGAAAGTAGGTCTTAGTCTTTTTCTTCTTTAATTTAAAAGCTTTAATTTTTACGATATATTTACGTTTTAGCATTATATTTTCCGTAACCTAGGATGGGACACATTAAAGTACTATCCCTCCGTGTCAGAGGGAACCTGAAACTCATCAAGGGTAGGGGCGTTCACCTCCTTGCATTATACAGACCACACTTTGCCGATTGTAAAATGTGTCTATTGATTCCCCTTTCTACCAGCTAAACCGACAAAACTAAATTTTCAAGGACATTACTATATAGCAGTCTTGATTTAAATTTTGTAGAACTAAATGCATCCTTTGAAAGCCTTGATCAATGAGACTCTAAAAGTTGCTTCAGGAAGCTTGTTCCACTGTTCGGTAGTTTTGACGAAGAAATGGTTCTTATTATAGTCTGCAGATGACATTGGAATATGATAGCAAAAATATTTTCTCTTCTTTTTGGTTGTTGATGGCTTTTGGAAGCAAGTATCATTGTGATTGCAACTTGACTATAATGGAGTTTATAAAACTTGGCAAAACGGGCCTTTCTTCCCTACTCTTTCAATGTTTCCCACCCCAATCTGTTGAGCATTGTTGTGACTTGGCTTTCTGTCCATTGAGACAAACCATGCTGCCTTCCTTTGAACTTCCTTTAGTTTCTTGGTGTAAGGATCCCACAAAACCCGGGCATACTCTAGCAGGTGTCGCACCAAGGGTTCGTATGCCATACTTTTCAGTCTTGGATTATTATTGTTAATGTTCCTTCTCAGGAAGTCGAGTTGGCCTTTGAAGCTGTAACATTGATGTGAGCGTTCCATCGGTGGTCATTTTGTGATGTTCAGCCCCGAATACTTCACCTTCTTAACGTTAGCTATGGCTTGTCATTTAAGGTGAAGAGGTTTTCAAGCGGCCTTTTCTTCCTGGAGATATATATAACTTAGCATTTTGTAGTGTTAAACTCCATCCCACATTCTTTGCTCCATTCATCAAGGATGCCAAGGTCTCTTTGTACTGTCTTAGCATCTGCCTGCACTACAATAGTTATATATAACATTGTGTTATCTCGAAGAGGCGAACAGATGAATTTAACTTTAAGTGGATGTCATAAATAAAATATATGAATAAACAAGGGCCAATTACAGACCCTTGAGGTAATTCAGAGAGTATTGGTACATTGCTTGATGTAGAACTATTAAAAAAACACATTGGTGACGATTTCTAAGAAACTCTGTGATCCATGCATTTATTTCCATTGATACCATATCATTTTAACTTTTTAACTAGACATCTGTGATCTACCTTGTCAAATGCTTTTGCAAAATCGAGCACACTTACATCTGTTTGTTTGCCACCTTTGGTGGCATTTACAACATCATTGACAAACTCGACAACTGCGTATGGCAGCTCCGCTTGCTCCTGATGATGGGTATAGAGGAGTTGGTGGTGCTCAACATGGGCCATGAAGCAGCTAGCGATAATGTGCTCCATTATCTTGGATATTACGCGGTAATTTCTTTTGTCGTACTTTTGAAATTTCTTAAAGATTGGGACCACATTTGCACCCTTTCATTCATAAGGTATACATCCAGTGTCCATGGATCTCTTAAAGATTTCGCTAAGATGTTCAGCTTTTTCTTCAGCAAATTCTTTCAGTACACATGGGCTGATGTTGTCGGGGCCAGGAGCCTTTTCTGGGTGGATATTCTATAAAAGTTTTACTACTTCACTGGATGTGATCTCAGGAATATCAAGAATATCTTTGAGATGAGTAGGAAGATCGTTATTGGTGATGGTGTCATTCTTCTTTATGGTAACATTTCTAAAAGGCTACTAGTGGCAAACGATTTGGCCGTTTTCAATTAATATTGATCTGTAGAACCGGTGACACCTTCCATACATGGATTTTCACAGTTTGGGGTCAAATGTTACATAGGGTAAACCCCCAAAAATTGATTGAAACCTACTTCTATCGATTTGGTCGTTTTCAATCAAACTTAATCTGTAGAACCGGTGACACCTTCCATACACGGGTGTTTACAGTTTGGGGTCAAACGTTACATAAGGTGAAACCCCCAAAAATTGATTGAAGTCTACAGTACTTCTGTCACAAATAATATAGCATAGTTTTTACTTTGAGCTAAGCAACAGGATAAAAAGACGTTTACCATTTGTGTGCTAATAAATAGAGTAAAGTTCTAAGTTTAAACTTTTAACACATTATTCAATGAGCTCAAATTTACCTGGAATGATCAAAGTTTTTTTTTACAAAAAGTTTGCCCTTTTAATGTCTATTTTTTCAATATTCATTTTTATTTGTCATTTAACATTAGGATCTTTCAGTTTTAAGTTTTTAATTTTTTAATACTAATTCTTTAAACACTGAATCCTTTTAAAAGCTGATTTGTTTTACCATTGAATCATGTTCTATGTTATCCTTTATGAACTAATTTACAATAATTCCCTTTTAACCTAAATCCTTCCTAAATTAAATGGTCAACTAATATTGTCTATATTCATTTAATACTAAGTATTTGTTTAGAACTGTCATCTTTTTTTTTAATGAAATCTATTGATTGTATTTGCTTTGTTTTTTTTAATATAATATATAGATATTATTAATAATAAAATATTGATTGATTAAATCATTACGATTATTCTACCCTTTAAGACAGATTTTGTTTCCCCTAAATATATTTTTTGCATTTCGTTATTTTTATAGATATCAAATTAAAAGTCTGTAATGATGTCGATGACGCCTGTAGTTCTGTGCATCATCGCCTTCAAAAATTGTTTGAGATAGATAATGAAGAAGGTTACAACATGTGGAAGAAAATAAATGACTTACTTTCGAAAAAAGAAACAGACTTAGAACTGCAATATGCAAGAGATGGATCTATAATATTTTATCTTTCTGTGTATAATCCTAATGCTTTGACGACTTTATGGAAAATCCATTTGAGTGGGCATCTTATTAAAGAGTTGGCCAATATATTGATACCAGAAGATCTACAGGAAGAATTTTTTAAAAAATGGGCAACAAAAATAGATGAGACTGAATACCATTCTGTTCTTCATAAGCTTAATGATAAAGGTAAGTAAGAAAAGTTTGATCTCAATTAAATAAAGTTTGTTTCATTATATTTTGATACAAATGATCTAAATGAGACTCCATCTGCTGGAGAAGCTTGTACCACAGCCTTTAATTTTATGTTAGCATCAAAATCGTACATAAAGAGGGACCAATATAGTAAATACTGTATGAAATTAAATATTGACAAATCCCTCCAAGTGGGAAATTGGCCAGTAAAACGAGAGGAAACCCCAACCTTTAGTAATGCGGTAAAAACAGAAAATATGCACTTTATTCATTCACATTCAGCCAAAAGTCTAACTAATAAATCAACTCCTAGATTACTCCGTCTACAAAACAGCTGGTAGGTAACAGCTATCAATGTCAAGCTATAATTTTAAAGGCAGAAAAAAAAAATTCTGCTTTTAAAGAGACCCGATAAACGCAAATGAAGATCAATCTCGTATTTTCTCATAATTTACATGAGAATATTAGCCTATATAATTATTCCTTATCAGCAATAACAATGGCGGATCCAGGAATTCGAAATAGAGGGGGGCCCAGGAAAGGACTTTGACAGATAGGAGTCAATCCACTTCAGATCCATAATAGTGGGGCTGAGTTAAGAAAATTTAAGATTATGGCACCTCTAGATGTCCGGAAATGGCGCTCTCAGACAGACGCTCACCCCGAAAAAATAATACTTGTCCCCCTCCTCAGTCGCCCATCAATCAATGCATGCTCAAGTAGTTGAAAATCACTTCGAATCACCTTACTTTGCGAGCTAGTGCCCTTAACTAATCAAC
>NW_022720008.1:121726-127371 GCF_011630105.1 Anneissia japonica | reverse complement strand
TTAGACTCCTTTAGAAATGAACAAATAGGTGACAGGAATGCCATTTTAGTTTTGTGTCACACAGGGCTCAAGTAATGTATAAATTTACACATTTGTATTCAAAATTTCTAATTTAGAAAAAGAGGACATACTTATGGCATTTCAAAAATATATTTGCCATGCCAAAACCAGCATCAATTTCCATAAGTTAAGAGGAAAAGTATTACAGCTTCTCTGTACTGAAGTATACAATACTGCTAAATTCATATGCTAATTATTCAGTTTAACATTTAGCGACAGTACGCTGGTTGGGATGGCAAGCTAATGTTTAATGATACAATATTATAAAATAAGTTTTTTCAATTAAATACAAATAAAATTTTAATTTTTGAATTTTATTAATTAATGGAAATAATGCATATTATATCATTAAGACATACAAAGGACATACAGACATTTTCGACTGCATCAGTCATAATGGAATTCTTGTGTGTATTGCTTTAGAAAGACTCATTTATGTTACAATTGTAAGTTCAGTGCGCTCTAATGTATATATATATAAAATGAAAGTCAAACAGTTTGTAATCTGCCTCAATGAGATTTATTTATACATGTTTCGGGCATAGCCCATCATCGGGTACATGATGATTTTATATATTGTCACACTGCCTATGCAGCTACTTTGTATACTTGGATATATATAAATCAAGATAGTTTTTAACACAGTTAAATTATATATAAATAATACCTGAATTTGGATTTCATAATGCTATTTCAGAATCACAAGTAGCAACTGGTATTGTACATCATGGCTTCCAGCACTCACCAGAAATTAGCAAGGTAAAAATGTTGGTGATATGATGCTATCCACTCTGGTATCAACACTTCCATCAAATCGAACACTAACAAATGGACAATAACATCAAATTGTGTACAACTGTCAAATGGTTAAACAAAACATGGGATCAACTTACAACAATCTACCTTTATCTGTAAAAGTGATTAAATAACAATAACTGAAAACAATATTAAAACACTTTGGTATGCTAAAACCATGTTTAGATATAAATAGTCCAATTCAATGCAAAGTATTCTTTAGTGCAATTTTCAACAAATTTAAGTTTAACAATGAAAATCGAAAAGGTATGTGCTTTTTGCAATAAATCTTTTTTACATGAATTTTTAATTGCGATTTGAATCATGCTAATGAAATTGATATATGTAAGTTTTAGATGTTTTCCTCCCTTAATATTGGTATTTGTCTTGTATTTTAAATGTTTTTATCATTTCTTGTACTATAAATTGTCTCATTCAATCACTATATACGATTGCAATCAAGTTTAATTTTAATTTGAACTTTGAAAAAAAAAAGACAAATATAATTACAATATTTAATATACCACATATAATATTTCAGTGAGCTTTAATACTTAGGCAAGTGCTGGAGAACGGCGCATTGAAAATATTTTTCACATTATAATCTTTGTATGTTTTAAGGCAATGAAAAGCAGATTTTTAGTTCGGTTTCAATTATATCTATGTATATTAATCAACCAAAGACAAATAAAAAATTGTAAAATATTTGGGCTGCCATTATTTAGACTTCTTGACACAATTAACAGCAAAAAATGATAAAAACCTGCAAAATTTAGAAAATACCCACATTCGACAGAATAAAAGAACATTATGCAAAGTAAAAAAAAAAAAGAGAGTTAAGTTTAGATGTATCATTCTTCATCATTTTACAGATGGTTGCAAGCAAGGCCTTACAATTCTTGGATAAGAAGGATCTTACATGTGCAATCTGCCAACAAAGATTTATAGAGCCGAAGACATTAAATTGCCTCCATAGTTACTGTTTTCACTGTCTGGAAAGTTTAATAAAAGTACATGGCAATTTGAGATGTCCACAATGCAATCAGCATCATGAATTAAAAAATGAAGATTTGAATAAGCTCACTTCTAATGAAATGATAAATTATCTGCTTAAATACGTAGGAAAAGCTGAATTAGAAAAACCAAGTACATGCTCAAGTTGTGATAATCCACCAAAATACCACTGCAATGAATGTTCACTATACTTATGTAAAGAATGCTCCAAACATCACAAGATAATACCTGCATTGAAAGGCCATCCATTGTACACACTTGATGAGAATGAAAAAGGAGGCAAAGATGAACACAACAAATGTCCAACTCATTCCAACAATGTACTGGAATTTTACTGCTCAACATGCAACAAATCAGCATGTGGTGATTGTAAGTATGTGTTGCGTTGCTATCAAAATAAACATAATGTGATACCAATGAAAAATGCTGTGGATGAGTTTAACCATAATGCCACTGAAGTTATGAATATAGCTCAAGGAATTAAAAACAAATTGAAAGGAACACTTGATTCCATCACTCTGGATAGATCTGACTTTGAATATCACCTAAAATTATGCAGAGTAGCTATTGAAGAGAAGGAGAAAACAGTTATCATGAAGGTTAAAGAAAAAAGCAAAGAATTGATATCCGACCTTGAAAAAATACACAAAGAAAAAAAAGATGACATTGATTATCAAGTTGAAGCTATTGATTCAAAGATGACTAAAGTAAATAATGTGATGGCGTCAATCACAAAAATGATAAACAAACCAGACAAAAAAGATGCTCTTGGGTCCAATAGGACAACTATCAACAATGTTAGGGATGAGGTCCTAAGCACCAACTTTGATAAATTATTCTACAAACGAAATATCACACCAAATTTTATCCCATCAACCCACTTTGATGAGTTTACAAAAACAGAGGGCATTGGTAAAATCAAAACTGTTGATGGCATATACATGGTTGCTAAAAACGATGAAGCAATGACTGTCACAAAAGGACAACAAATTGTAGTGACTGTATCAAGCCTAAATGAAAGTGGTGCATGCAAATTATCAGCAACTCTAAAGAACATATCACATGAAGAATCAGCCACTGAGGTAGAATATCAAGGAAATGGAGAGTACAAAATAACAGGTAGATGCAAGTTGGAAGGTGACTGGCAAATGAAGATTTCTGCGGGAGACGTGCAGATCAAAGGATCTCCAGTAAATATCAAGGTGGAATCACTGGGACTTGTTCATACCATTAAAAACATACAAAATTGTAAAGAACATACAAAGGATGGTAAAGTTACAGATGTTGTGTTAGATACAGATGGATGCATACTAGTATCAAGCTTCAGTAAAGATATATTGAAGTTCAACCAATCAGGTTTATTTGTTGATAGGATAGAGATGCCACAAGAAGTGATGGTCAATAAAATGCACCTAATGGATGATGGTTACATGGTGTACATTGATTTCATAGGAAAATGTGTCACGATGTGTGATGATAAATTTCAGGAAATCCACTCTGTTGGTAAAGGAATATTGAAATATCCAATGGGATTGACAGTAAACAAGAAAACTAGAGACCTGTATGTAGCAGATAGTGAGGCTCACTGTGTTTATAAATTCAATGTTGATGATGGTAGACTGCTGGGTAAGATAGGTTCAGAAGGTAGTAACGTAGGTCAACTGAACACACCATACGATGTCACTTTAACTAAGGAAGGTCATGTGATTGTTGTTGACTTTGGAAATAGAAGACTACAAATGTTTGATGCAGATGATAAATTCATGAGAATCCTTGTAGGCAGTGGTGAGAGAGATGGTAAAGTTAAGGGTCCTTGTGGTGTAATCATTGATATGGATGAAAATATAATAGTATCAAGTAATGATAAACTACAATTATTTAATAAAAATTGTATTTTTATAAAAAGAATAGATCATAAAGGTGATGGATTAGATACCCCTGTAGGAATCACTGTAATCTCCAATAGGCCAAGACGAGTAGCAGTAGCAAACCACAAAGCAAACAATGTTAAAATGTTTAATTATTAAATGACATTGAATTGCATGAATTAGAAAATATTGTATCACAATAAATACATTTTTCTCATAAAAATAATGTCATTAGGTACTTGTGTAATAATGTAATTCAAGGATACTGTAATGTAATAATAAATATTTGGGTAATAATTGTAGTTCAAGGATTGTGTTATTACTGCCAGGGATATCCAGCATTTTTTTTAATTGGGAAGTACAACATTTTTAGAATACTTGATAAGTGGGTAGCGCTTGTACCAGCATAGGATTCCAAGAAAGGGTACGGAGGCACCGTGGCTTAAATCCGCCACTGCTGAAAGTCTAGTTAGGCCTATATTGTTGTGATTTCTCATATGAAATATGTAATAAAGCTGGTATAATGCAGTTATGATCCAGGAATTTAAAAATAGGGAGGCCCATGGTGGGACTTTCACAGGTGGAGGTAGACCACCTTGGTTGGGGCTAAGGCAAACAAAATATAATTACGGCACCCGGCTAGATTGTCGGAAATCAGTGGCGGAAGGACCCTTTACGCTGGGTGCCGGAGAGGATGCCGTAGGACGGGGAGGGGGAGGGACCGGTAGGCCCGGTGGGGGTGAAGGCCCTGGTCGCTCCGGCGTTTTTAGCTTTCTCTGACGTATTTTAATGCTTTTTTTACACATTAGAATTCCAAGTTGATGTATCGTGATTTTCCCCCTCAAAAAAGCATACTTAATTTCAACTAAGATAAACATATTACAATAAATACCAAACAAAACGAGCCAATTAAAATCAATAAATATTTATGGACAAAACCATATGCATCATACGTATGTGTAATTGCTTTTGCTCACGTTTCGTTTGTTTCACGTAGCTGTTGGTCTTAATGCTTTTTAAATTGTGTTTTTGTCGCGTTAATATATATAAATACAGTAGATATAAATAAAATAATAGTTACCTTGTATAACGAATGGTTGATAACAAATTTGATAATGATAGAAACAAAAATATTAATTTAACTTCAGCAACCATTTTCCATACAGTGCTGTAGTACTATAATAGTTTTTCACTGTATTTTGAGTGCCGATTATATTGAAGTAACTGCTGCTCTCAGAGATGCAGCAAACAAGGTGGGACCATCTGTTAATAAAAGCGCGCAACAAGTTACAGGCGACTTTGAAGTCGCCGCTACTGTCTATAAAACTTCTATTTGATAATAGTACCCTACTCGAGCAATTTTTTTTTTTCAACAAAACGTAGACTGTCGATAGTGATGATAATAAAAATGCCCCAGTCACTAGGCAGACTTTGATTTGGAAAAAGTTTTAAAAAAATATTTAAATTTGCTGGTGACCCCTTGAGGCTCCGGGGTCTCTGGCTTTAGCCCGTGAGAGTTATAACCGTAACGCCAGTGTCGGAAATGGAACTCCTTGGATGATGAGATTTAGCTATAAAATATAATCGTCACCCTACAATAATAATATATAGGTTTCATTTCATTTTTTTTCATTTTTTATTTCACTTGTAATTTGCAACTTAACTTAACTACTACAAGTGCCGAGGACCAAGGAGGCCATAGGCCTGTAATTAAGGTCCCCGGACTAATCTAATGACCTAACTAATAACAATAAATTAAAAGGATTAAATAATCGAAAAAAAAAAAGAAAAGAAGAGAAGCCAAGCCGGGAAGATTTCAACAGATTGAACATGAGATATGATTTTGTTAATCCTAGTTATCAATTATTATTATTGTCTATTATTATTATTATTATTATTAATATTATT
>NW_022720008.1:120546-121394 GCF_011630105.1 Anneissia japonica | reverse complement strand
ATGGAGATTGGTTACAACGGTTTGGCCGACGTTAATTAGAGGCTGTCTCTTATACACATCTAGATGTGTATAAGAGACAGTATATATATCGTGTATATAAAATATATACACAGTAAAAATGAAAAACTAAATGACTGCAAGGTATATGACAATACTAAAACTCGAGTACTTTTTGGTCTAATAACTTTAATAATTTTAATAAACCGACTATCGAGGCAACATGGTGATTTCAGTGTTTTAATATTACAAAAATAATTAATTGTGGTCATTATAATTTTCCCAGTACACCAATAAAAACCCAACAAATGTCTTAGTGTGTGTTCATTAAAATCAAAATCTCGAATGAAATCATATATTTCCATTATACACATGGAAATAAGATAAGGTTGCGATTTGGGGTCGGAGTAAAAATGTCCCCATAATCAACTCCTGAAATTTTTAAGGCTAAAAATTATGAACCATTATTTTGCGTATTTTATAAATTAGAAGACAACAAGTTATAATGAAAGCACACAACTGTCTACTTATCGTAATCTAAATAATATACGCTGAACTTTTTCTCGATTCATTTGAAAAATTTTGTACTTTTCAGACAACATTGACTTTAGAAAATGTGTTAAAATTGGTAAGCACAAAGGAAATCAGGCTCCACCCAGGAGTATAAATGATTACCTGGTGGGGTTGCCTGCTCTGATTACCAGCAGCAACATTATTATTACGTCCATGAAAGCATGTGGTGAACCAAACAATGACCAGAGAATAGAAGTGCGCTGTATAACCTCAAGAAAGCGGCGCAATATAAACAGGAGTGGCGCCAGGATTTGCCCAACGGGGGGGGGGGGGGGCTA
>NW_022720008.1:110743-120411 GCF_011630105.1 Anneissia japonica | reverse complement strand
TATGTAGAAAATACATATAATTTTTTTTCTCCCCGACGAATTGTGCTTTATCTCCCCGACGGGGGGGGGGGGCACCCCTGAATATAAATGCCTATACCAGTAGCAGTACCAGACGAATAGACATTTTTAACGAGTTTTTTAAACAAGTTATAACGAATGTGCATCTGTTATACTGTGTTAAACATTTCCACTGCTCATAACAGTATGACTTTGTTTCTTTTTGCTTCTTTTTTTGCTATTCTCTCGAAGCATCTGTTCCAGTCTGTAATGAACCAGTCTGTAATGAAATTGAAATGACCATAAATACATTTGAATTGGTATTTAAAAAAAAAAGATGTGACATTGCTTAAAACAATATAGTTCAAAGTTGAAAATATTCATATGTTTTGTAAACAGAAACTGGAAGTTCAATAATTCTGTACTGAGAGATAGCTATTTCGTTACATTTATTATACAAGACACTCTATGGTGAGTACGGTAATAGAACAGCATGCGGTTACTCCGTATTTTAGACCAAATTTAAGAAATATCCACCCTGTTACAAATTTACAATTAATGATTAAATTTGTTGAAATGATTCTAATGTGTTTTCTTATTGTTTGTCCAATTGCTTTTGGAATTACGTTTTGGTGCTTTTCATGTTCAGCAATACTCCATTTTGTTTTGTTATATTTACAAACTGGGGCAACTGGGTCCGTTAGATACAAGTCACTTTGCATATACTTTATATTTAAACTGCATGGTCTTAGAGCAAAAGGAGAATACAGCATACCAAATTATAAATTTTTGTATATTGACGTTTTAGTAACAACAAGGGGATGTTGCCAGGATCTATTAGGAGGGGTAGGAAACCTAAATTTCCATATGTCACTATATACCGTACTATACACAGTTAACAACGACCGGGCAATGGCATGTGATGGATGTAGATTGGGAATCCACAAGGTGTTCTTGCATAACACATGACTGCTACAAATACTACTTAAAATTGCAAAATTTAAACTGGATTTGTCCATCATGCGAAGTATAGAACTTTGCTTGTTGGTTGTTCATTGTTGACAATTTTAAAAAGCCTAACTTATATGATAGATTATTATTATTTGTAAATTCCGATAGTGAGAGCTAAGTGGAGTTCAACCCAAAAGTTACCACCCCTCCCAGTCCCCAAATAAAAACAAACATTAGAGACGTAAGACCATTGTACCCAAGTTTCCTGACCAAAAACATGGGCCATTGAAAATTACAACCAAACAAAAATTTATTGAAGTCGCTATTATGAACTGTGGTAAATTTGGCTTGGAAAGACGGAATTTCAAGATAATTATCTTTACTTGGAAAGACTAAATTCCAATGGCGGCGGAATGTTTTTGAAAGTGGGGGTGGGGGAGGGGGAATTTCTTAAGGTTCAGTATGCGACAGAAAAAGGAGCATCTCGGCTACGGTTATTTGACGATGTTTGGTAAATTATTAGTTATTTTATGGCATCAAGCTACTGTAATATGACTTCATAATTATTGTAATTTCCGAGGTCGAGGGTGAGATTCTTCCACGATCACAATGAATTATTTATCATGATGGGCCGATGCAAACATTAAAGATATTAAAGCTGAGGATATGGAATACAAACTATCTCAGTTTGCTGACAATACAGTGATGTTTTTTCATGGCTTGGAAAATTCGTTAGATGCGGCTTGCAATGGGCTTAAGAATGGTTGTCCATAAAAATCAAAGATTTGTTGGCAGATGTCAAAAAATGGATTTCTCTCAAATTTTTACCATGAATAGGTACTTGGGTAAAAAGCATATCTATGACATTTGTTCAATTTTTTAGCCTTCGTTGTCACCGTTTTTGTCAATTTTGGACATTTTCAGACCATATTAAAAAAAAGAACATGCACTATATATATTTTTGTGATCATTCATGTAAATAACAAGGTATTCCATTAATCGCAAAAAAAAAATTGTGTACAAAAATCTGTTTGGAAGATACCATTATTTATAAAAGGGGGTTTTCCTCAAAATATATATTTTTTAAAGTATGCCTCAGAAACCTATTTGTAACTTCCAAAGTGGTGCATACATATCCACCACTTTATCTGCATTGCTCCTCTCCACCCAGGAGTATAAATGGGTATCTGGTGGGGTTGCCTGCTCCTGCGCTGATTACCAGCAGCAACACTTAGCATGTGGACCCAATGACCAGGAAAGGAACTGCGCTTCATAACCGCAAGGAAGAGGCGCCTTATAAATGCCCGTACCAGTACCAGTTCCATATTTTGATAGTCAATAGTCGTCCAAACAATAATCAAGAAAAAAATGTGTGGGTAATTTAAACACGTGGATGCGGTATTGCTAGAAAAAACGTCATTTTTTGAATAAAAATATATCATTTTTTACTGGGTGGATAACACTATAAATCACTGTAAATCTATTTCAAAATAATGCTACTATAGTTACATAAAATAGTCTAACAACGTGTTAAGAAATGTGTTGCCAGGCTCATTTCGAGTAATTTAAAATCTTATTTTGTACTGTATTGCCAGAAAACAGTATTGTTTTTATTGAAAATTAACATATACATCTTTTTACTGAACAGTTAACGCTATAAAATATAATTCATTAACAATAACAAATATAGTTATCTGACTAGTTTAACAACATGCTAAGGAATGTTTTGTAAGGTTTATTAATATGTGTTACTGTATTGTCAGAAAAAGCAGCATTTTTTCATTAAAAAATATTGTAAATATACATTTTTTTTACTGTACGGAAAATGCTATAATATAAAATATACGCCCTAATTTATGTAACCATAATATTACTATATACATGACTATTATAACAACATGTGTTGCCAGGTTTATTTCAAGTATGTTAAACTTACTGCATTGCATGTAAAGTAAACAACTTAATTTAACTTTCTGAAAAAAAAAAAAATTCAAACAACTCTGACAAAAGCAATCCATAATAAATTCGCTTTCAACGACGAGTTATGATTTTCAACTTAGGAAGACACAATTTAATTGTTGAATTTATCATGAAAAGTTAATTTTGCCATATTCAATTGGATGTTAAAGACCAACTGTACTTGCCGTTGGATGTGAAGGAAAAACACTGTTTCGTGGACAAGCATTTGGAGGTTGTCTATTGCGATTCCTCTTCGGCAGCTTAAAGAATATCTTCATCTGACTCGTCAACAGTTCTGTAGCCTACAGCGTTCCGCAAACTTTTTACATCACGGCCTATTTACGATTCCAGGCACCAAGCCGGCGACCCAGCAGCCCAGCCGCGCCAGGGACCAACATACCAAATCCTGGCAAGAACTTTTGATCATAAAGCCTCCATGTAGGCCTTATATACAATATTTTGACATCATTACCTGTTATCTCAGTGATAAAATTTTATTGTATACAAATTAAATATTATTTTATTAAATAAATAATACCGTACATTTGTGTTTCCCCATCCACCCACCCCGACAATTGTTGATTGTTTTTTTCTTTCTACCATGATTCAACCAATCAGCCACACACGTCATAGCAGGGCCGTAGCCACGAGAAGTGAAATGGTCAGGTTGCGAAAATTATTAGGTTAAAGTTCTTCTGTCTGTGCATGCATAAAACGTAATTTCCTAAAATTTGGAATCTGAGATTGACAGACAAAATTCTCTATACTATATATAGCCTAGGCCTATACTAATTTAACGAGTAGACTTCCTTGATTTAAAGAAATATATATTATGTATATTGAGATAAGCAAAGTTAAAAGTTTAAATGAGAAGACTTCCTTATGCCATATTAGACTGTAATAATAGGACTATCATTAAAAACCATTCAACATAAAACATATCCAAATTATTAAGTTAAACTTTCTACATCGGTGCATGGATATGAATATAACGTAATTTTGGGATATATGAGATTTACATAACATTTGAGCATGTACTGAATATAAATTCTTAAATATTTTACATTTTAATCAGCATTCTATCAGAAATACAGGGATTGGTTATACTGTAAAGCCTTCAGAACAACCCCTGCAATACTAAAACTGGGATCCAACAGGCAGTGAATATTCCATTTTGATTTAGTGTAGATGTTTTTTACATATTTTTATTTTATTTGAATTATTTTCATTTTGTATGATTCATATGTTATATTTTCCACAGACAGATAAATGAATGCCTGAACTGATATTTTATGGGTTTCATATTACTTTTTATACAAAACAGATATCATAAATCATCTATTGTCCGATTGTGTGCATTGAACATTTGACGACGACAATGTCTCCAAATTCCCAACCGTAACTTAGGCTATGGGCCTCGCATGAAACTTCACATCAAAGGGCATGTTAATTAATCTTCACAGCTTCCTCCTCCTCCTCATCATCTTCTTCATCATCATAAATATTAATTGTCTATAGCAAAGTAGCGAAAAACTATGAATTCAGAGTGTATTCAATAATAGACGTCTCATAATGCACGAAGTGTATTTCAAAGCATCTACAAAACAAAAACTTTTCGAATATCTAAAATTTATCTTCCAGCGACAAAACAAGCTAGCTCTCTTCTCATGACCCTCCCAATATGGGAACCCATCTGTGCGATAGCCACAGTAAGCTCTGGATCCGCGCTTGACATGTATTTAATGGTTTAAAAAGGGTACATTTACCGTATATTTATTTATAGAAAATAATGTTGCATACTAGAACTATCAGGAATATATATACATATAAAGGCTCCCGAGGGGGTATAGACACAAACACCGCTTACAACTTAAATAGAACGCATCATCTGGCACTTTAGCAGCGTGTGCAAGTGACGCATTCGCTGTAACAATGAAGCGGCTTTATTAAAAACTATTTTCTCCATGATGAAACGTCTCTTTGTTATTATTTTTTTTTCAATTTCCAGATGGCTTCCCGGCCCTCCAAAAATGAATCACGGCCCACATTTGGGCCGCGGACCATAGTTTGCGGAACGTCGGCCTACAGTGTACTACTGTGTCTTGACAATAATCTTTTGCTCAGATATTCTGATAGTTTAGACATAGAGAAAATAATATTTTCTCTATGGTTTAGATAACTAACTGTCGTTTCTAGCTATTTTTTAAAATGTTTTTCTCAACCTCTGAAACTGACTATTTGGAATTTCTTTTGAATATTTGTTGTTTCTGAAAATCTTGAGTCTTTCTTGTTTTCTTTGAATGTGAAGGTGCGTATTTAATAAGTGTTGAATGTCTTTTCAGTAAACTTCTATCAGATTACTCTTCATATACACACCTATTTGCTCAGTATGGTAATACAGTACAAGGTACAACACAAGATTTAAATATTTCAATCCATGCACTTTTTTTTACCAATTGTTCAGCCTTATGATCACATTCTTAAATATCTATCTCGCTTTGGAATACAACAATCAGCCTTCTTACCGCCTCATTGTAGAACTGAACGTTTCAATCTTCTTCCATATTCTCTAAATGTCTATCCGTCTTCTGCCAACAATTCCTCCATTTGTTCTACTCTGCTACATTGATCTATTGTTTAATTTTTTTATGATTGTAAATATATATTGATGAATATAAATGTAATGTTTCTTGTATGGCAGATAATAGTCGACTGATGGCTTTTGGAGCAAATGAAAATTTAATTGAAAGATTAGACATTAGAAGATAAAAATGCTACCATGGGAATATGCAAGTGTCAGCTGAAAGCCTTTTAGCATAACCTAATCCTGCTTTGTCCAACAGTGTTTGATTCTCATGTCTGTATTCAAGTGTTCCTGTAACTATCTGATTTTCTAGTGTACAGAAGCTTATCTAGAAACTTATAAATCCATCTTCGGGACAGAAAAACAAATGATTATTAAACGTATCCTTCATTTCTAAGTTGGCCTTGTGCACAGACTGGTAGATGTTGGCGAACAGGTTGATCAGACACCCATTTCTTTAAAAATTCCATTGTATTTTGGTGGTTCATGCACACCAAAAGACACTACGGTATCTTTGAAATTTGTTTTCCACTTTCTGAACCAGGTCAAATGTTATATACCCTCCATATTCAAACTCCTGTCATGGGCGGATTTAGGGTGAGGATGGGCGGATTTAGGGTGAGGATGGCCGGCCCGCCCTCGCGACCTCCCTCCCATTTGGGAGGTAAAAGAAAGCAAAAAAAGAAAAAGAAAACAATTAGAGCCCAGACACCTCAAATGGTATTTTTGGGCGTCTAGAACACACAAATTTCGCGAGGGCATGCCCGGGACCCCCTAGGATAGGGTTTATTTAAATAATTCATAACATATTATAATCGGTGTAATCATAACACATGTTTTGTTTAATTACGCCTATGCCTTTTTTTTACATGTATTTCACAATATCCGTCATCTCGTATAAATATAGTAGGCCTATAGTCCCTGTTATTCATATTGCATTATATAATGTGTGTGGGATAATTTATTCTCGAGGGAATAAGCACGCTGTATTCTGTGTATTCATAACACATGTTTCGTTTAATTAGGCCTACACCTTTGCATTCCACAATATCTAGGCTACATGTATATCTACTCGTATATATAATATAACAGGCCTATAGTCATTGTGATACATATTATAATGTGCTAATGTTTCTTGCACTTTATTTATTCATGGAGGAGGAATTCATTCATCTAGTTATTTGAATAATTTATTTCTATTAATATTTAGTTTTGCAATGTACTGTCTTATTCACATTATTTAAAACACTAATTGTGGTTTGGTGTTTGGCCCACAATGTAGCAAGTACAGGGCCTAGGCCCTATTTATGGAATGACCTTCCCGAGGACATAAAAAATTCAACTTCAGTTGAAATTTTCAAAAAGTCTCTTAAAACATATTTTTAAAAACATATTTTTTACTTGTCGTTTAGCTGTTTGGCCACTCAGCAACCTTGCTCTCATATCTCACTTATTTATTTATTTATTAAATTGTAGAATAGGCTAGCTAGACATCATTTTTACTAGAGCTCTGTGAATATTTACTGTCAATACTGTTCCAGGGAGCTCCTAACTTTTGTCATTTTTCGTTATTTTTCTTTGTAGTATTGGGATATTTCATGGTTATGTTTCTTTTTTTTATGTAAAGCGCATAGGGGCAACTGTTATTATGCGCTATTTAAGACTTTATTATTATTTATTATTTTCTCTTTTATAAACAGGCCTTACTTATAAGCCTAATTTTTTCTTGCGTCACACCTGTAGGAATACAGTCATATTCCTAAGCATGTGATTGGCCCGTTTTTTTTAAATTAACTTTCCTAAACGGACAAATCATATGCTCAGTAATATGTTTCTAACTTTCAATATACAAATGCTTGAGTGTTCTTCCGCTGTAAACAAGTGTGGTCGGACATATAATGAATTAGAAATTAAGATGTTAGTAAACATTTTCATCGAACTTTAGTTACAGTCACGTTTGATTTCCTTTAATTACCTTATTATTGTACATATTTATTAATTTTAATAATCGTTAATATTTAATCGAATTACTTGAATTTAGCTATATTAAAATGTGCTTTTCTCTATATAGGCATTGGCTTAAAGGTTTTAAAACCTCATTTATTTTCTAACAGAAATATACATTATGGGGTTTCAATAAAAATTATTTAAATTAGTAGCTCCACAATCCAACAACTTCAGTGGCGGATGCAGGAATTCGTAATAGAGGGGCCCAGGGAGGAACTTTCACAGATAAAGTTTCCACCCACCTAAGCCCCAGGTAAAGTAAAAAAAAAATGATTATGCAACCTCATGGCCGGAAATGGCACTCTTAAGCCGGGCACTCACTGCGTCGTACAACGGTCGTACTACGAATCCACCCCTGCTTCTGGCGAGCGATAGACGACGCAAAGACGTCTGCTGATTGTCAGTGGCAGTCTGAACGGATACTCATTAAAGTCCGGCTCTAGAGGAAAACAATTTTTTGATATGTTGTAGAACTGATTTTTCTTAAAGACAGAAAAAAGTTGTTTGACGAAAAACTGGGGAACGGTGAATGCGATACAGATTTTTTAATATTTAAAAACGGGGGAAAAAGGGGCGTAGCTGCCCATTTTTACACCTTATTCCCCCATTTTTTAAATATTAAAAAATCTGTATCTCATTCACCGTTCCCCAGTTTTTCGTCAAACAACTTTTTTCTGTCTTAGAAAAATCAGTTCTACAACATATCAACAATTTTTTTCCTCCGGAGCCTGACTTTAAAAAATCGATCCGTTGGATCCGCGCCAGTTACCAGTAACATTTAAAAACTAAATGTGTTTCCTCATGTTTCAAAATAGATACCCAGATATCCTGCCATAAACAAATTTGATATAAGCGCACACATGTTACAAAAACAATATTTAGGTCAATATGTAAAGTAGGCCAAACCTCTGTCCCTCATGTCTATTCTTCAATATTAAAATAGTTATCCATCTAAAAAATGAGTTTTCTTCTTTTTTTCCTTTCCTAATTCATAATGTCAAAGCTAACTTTAAATTTTAAGTTAAATTATTTTTATTATTGGTGATTTTATTGATAAGTCATCATATATTGTAAATTTCTCACATAAAATTTTGAATTTTTTTATGTTTCTAGCTTCATTGACCGTGCAAGGAATAATTTAAAGAAACATGAGTTAAACCTTCTCTGATGAAATTGGGCTTGTGAAATGTTAATAAGAGACTTTTTTTTCCTAACAGAACTTGTTAAGGCTAACATCACTATTCTAAGAATTCTTGAGAATCGGGTATAATTAGTTTAATTATTCTACAGTTATTATTATTATTCTTTATTCCAAACCAATATGCTACAATACGGTAATGCTCTCAGAATGTTACTAAAGAGACCCAGTGGTGTGTTTGTTGAGGAGGGAAGATTGGGAGTAAATTCAAGTTGTTTTTTTTTGTTTTTTTATGCCTAAGAAAACTTGTTTAAGGTAAGATCACTATTCAAGATAATCTATCGGTCCATTTGTATAGTCGATGCACTCGATCTGCTTGTTTTATTATAGGGATGAAATATAACTAGGTATAGATATCAGGTAAAATGTAGCCGAGCGGTAAAGATGCACATTTGTGTGTAAAGTTAATCAAACGTATGGGGTTCAAACCTCCCTTTGGTTTTGCTTTTTGTTAATTTTATTAATTATTTCTTTTTATCACTTGTGCTGCTTCCAGTCCACTGGCCAGAATTTGACACATGGTCGGTCCACTTGAGTCAATCCGCGGTCGATCCGCTCGAGTCAGCCTGACTTAGCCAAATAACTCAGTCGAACGATCCGCTTAAGTTAGCTCTGTCTGTTGCGTCAAAAATATATAAATAAATAACATTCTAAAATCTACATCTTACTTCACAAAATGAGCACCAAAATCGAGGAGGACCGAGATAAATGTACTATTGTCAGTGTGTGAAAATTTTAGGTTAAACGGTCCAGTAGTTTTTGAGTTATGCACCCGGAAGGACAAACACAAACGTCTATCAAGCCACCGTAATCAGAGTCGACAACAAGAAAGAAAAAACTTATAACTCATTCCGTAACACTAAATACAAAAATTGTACTGAACTAAGTAAATACATTTGTACATTAAAAAACACTAACATGCAATATACCATACAATGGAAAATTATAACATCTATTATATAATACAATATA
>NW_022720008.1:105896-110508 GCF_011630105.1 Anneissia japonica | reverse complement strand
TCGAGGCCCGCCAGATGCATCTTATTACACAATTTCTTTATTCATTTATTTACAGGACTACATTCGTTGAGAGCTAGGCTACCCGATGTATTATTATGTCCTTTATTGAACACTGTATTTACCTTCCTTTGATGATTTATATATAATTTAACAGTGTTTGCGACTATCTTGATTTATATTATACGCAACTATTTGTTTCTAGCCGTACCTATTGTGTAATGGAGTGTATCTGGTGGTACAGTATTTGAATCTGTTCAACCATAAACCATGGTATTTGAATCTGTTCAATCATGGTCTATGGTTATGACGCTTGCCTTGACAGAGAGAGGTCGCATGTTCGAGTCCCGAATTAAAGGACTACATTCGTTGAGAGCTATGCTACACAATGTATTATTATGTCCTTGTATTTGAACACTGTATTTACCATTCTTTTTAACAGTGGGAAAAAATTTAATAGTATGGTTTGGAATAATCATATAAACACTGCCACTTTACTATTTTACAAAATACTTGGTTTATTATGAGAATTATTTTAATCATAGAGATGGAGATAAATGTAGATGTATGTGGGTGACGTATCGATTAAAGTACGTCATTGTAGTATTGTGGAATACTGTAATAAAAAAAATTTGATAAAGAAAAGAAATAATAAGCCTATTGTGAGCATTGACATTTATTATAATTTACTTTGTCACTTTTAGTTCTTTTATTTATATTTAATTACTTATAACTTCTTATGTAATATTAATTTTGTAATGCTATGTTTGAAAAAAAATAAAAATAAAAAAAAAAAATATAGAGAAAAAAAAAGAAAGTTATGTTCAAAATGTTCATTTGCCATAATCATATTTTCTTTTTACCCCAGCCCCCTCCATGATGGGGCACAGGTGGTATGGACCTTACATCTGTGAAAGTCCCTCCTTGGGCCCTTCTACTTTCAATTCATGGATCCGCCACTGCAGAATTCCCGGAACTGACATCTTTCAACTTTGGACCCTTGTACTATATGTAAGGTGTGTGATTGTTTCTGAATTTGAAAATAACAGAATAAAAGTGTTAGATACAAATGATAAATTTATTATCTTTATTGAATAATCAATGAGAGTAAAACACCATATTGCACTTATTTTTTTTATTTTATTCATTTTGGTAGAAAACCACAAAAAAATAATATGAATAAAATATCACATTCAGGAATAAGGAAAAAAGGAAACGTATTAAAGTAACCACAAATATATATGTTTGCTACCAGTATTTTCTTTTGTCTGCAATTGATGCATAGAATGGAGTACAAAAAGGTTGGCTTGTACACACTTCTGACTTTGAATAGCATAATTTTGTTTTTAAAAGAAACTCTCCTGTAATAATCACATGCATAAAGGTGTGTTTGATAATGAAACTACATCCTCAACAAAGTGTAGTTCAGTTTTGAGAGTTGTTGGTGTAGTGGTTACAATCAAAATCAAAGGTAAGTATTAAGACAGTAATACAATTCTAGAAGAAACCCTTTGATATATAGTTTAGTATCAGCCTGTTGATGCGCATTAAAAACATGTTTTAAAGAGATTTGTTCAATATATATTATTATTATTATTATTATTATTATTATTATTATTATTATTATTATTATTACCACCTCTGCCAACGGTAGGAGGTTTTGTTTTTGTCTGGTCTTTTATTTAGCTATTTATTTGTCTGTCGGCATACTTGTTGTGAACAGCCTACATCCCATATTTTTTATCAAAAATTCATCAAGCGGCTCCCCACCCCCTCATTTGTACACTACTAGTAATACTAATAATAATACTGTACTAGTAGTAATAATATTAATAATAATTATGATGATGACAATGATGATATTAATAATATTAAAAAGTGAAGAAAATTGTGCTAAAGGCAAATAAGTAAGTTGTGATTTGTTGATCACAATTATTATTTATTTATTTTGTTTATTTATTTTATTTATTTCGAAAATCATCCAACAGCGGAAGTATAGTTAAAGCTTAGTAAGGTATAGTTAGGCCTAAGTTGGGTGATGATGAATTTTACTATATAAAAGTGTCATTTCCGGCCACCTAGATATACTATTTCCTCAAATTTTCGCATGGTTGGGGCTGAGGTGGTTGTGAAATCACAGCTTTGAAGTATATAAAGTACATACTCCAAAACAATGTTTAAGCTTATTTTCTATGGTACATCACACATATTAATAAGATCTCTACGGTTGCCAAAAATCCCTGATAAAAGATCATGAGAAATTTGTTGGCACTTCATTTTGAGTATAGTAATCAATGCTGTAGCCAGCTATTGGGACAGTACCACATAATTTTTCTTTTGTGGCCACTAAAATGGGTCTAAATTTTCAAAAATAGGCCTAAATTATGCTGTTTTAGCACAAGATTTTCATATTTCCGCATAAAATTCGTCAACTTTTAAGAAAATGGGTACAGATTTTTCATATTTTTGCATAAAATGGGTAAACTTTTAAGAAAATGGGTGCACATTATTTGAATTTACACGTAAAGTGGGTCCACAATGATATTGTTCTGCACAGTTTGAAAATCCTGACTACAGCATTTTATATAACAGTGATGTGATGATGATGAATTTTACAAAAAATGTCATTTTCTGGTCAAATAGAGGTACCATTTCCTTAAATTTTCGCACCTCAAACCCAACCATAGTGGGTCTGAGGTGGGTGTTGCTCACGAACTGTCCCCCACCCCACCTTCACCTTTCAAAATAGAATGCGCCCTTTCTGGGTATGACATTAAACTCCATCGAGTCGACACCTGAGTATGTCTTAGTGACTGCTGATGAGGCAGGATTGCATAAATTTGTTTTTAGGATGTGATCTGGTTTTACATGCCCATTTTTCATGATTATGACCATTTTGGATAAAGAATATTTTGAGCATTGGTGAATTAAAGTCCCCTCCCCCTAAATCTTTTAATGAAAAAAAAAAAGAAGAAAAATATAGGCCCCTTATCCAAATTTAAGTCTGAGAGTGTAATTTCCAACCATCTAGATGTGCCCTAATCATACATTTTCTTCTGAGTGGTTCCTCAATCTGTAAAAGTCCCTCCCTGGGTCACCTCCCTGGATCCACCACTGTAATTTTTATATAATTGTTAGGCTTACTAATATTATTTATAATACGTTTATTGCAAATTCCACAGGGTCCTACATACCTCGCATAGCTGCTCCCCCCCCCTTCAAAATCCAGGCTACGTCCCTGATCTGAGGACCATTTAAAGGAAAATTTTCCAGACCGCATATTCTGAAAACGGATCAACTGATCTGAATGAAACATTCGGAAAAAGTTTACCTAAGTTAAAAGGAAGAAATTATGTGCTGGCGACGAAACAGTCCAAGGGTGTAAATGGGAGGGTCATTTCAATTTTTGAGGACCCACACCTAAATATCTTTTAAAAAAATCAATGGGTATAATTTAAACGTTGTATAACAGTTTGTTGGGTTCAAGTAAAAGAAATTATTACATTTTTGTGACGATTCGGAGTAGGGTGTAGCTCTGAGGACTATGGAAAGGAAAACGTCCCAGACCACATATTTTGAAAACGGACCAACTGATCTGAATGAAACATTCGGAAAAGGTTTAACCAAGTTACAAATGACGATAGTATTATGTGTTGGCGACGATTCAATCACGGGTGTAATTTGGAGGATCATTTATATCTTTCGGGAAAGTTTAAGCCATAATACAAGGAAGATATTATTATGTGTAAAGGACGATCCAGGTTAGGGTTTAAACTTTTGAGGGTCATTTAAATTGCTTACGTTCCAGTTATAGATTGATAAAAATGACACCTTGTTTTTCATGGTGAAATAAAGAAATGATCCAATTTTGGCGACGATCCGCAATATGTGGATATGAGGATCATTTAAAGATTTTTTGTTGACAGTTGATTCAATTATTTAAATGCAATTTGCATTTTCTAAAGTGCTTAAACCAGTTACAGCTAGGTTAAACTTAAAACTACCGTGATATGCATAAACAATTTTTGCTTTCAGTCATTGAATTGCTATGAACTCAAAATGCACTTTCCTATACAAGGTCGGCTCATATAGCGCGCAATGGTTATGGGTCACAATGTACATCGCTATTACCATTGCAGCCATAGTTCAAGTCTCACTAATAACGTCGCAGTGAACTTGGTTTTCATTGTTTTTCCCCACTTAATTTTTTCCACTTCATTGAAATTATATTGGTTTTCCGTGTTTCTTTTTTTTAAATTTCAACTTCATTTCTCATTAAAGCAATAGGGAAAAGCCCTATGTTCTGTTGTTCAAACAGATATAGTAAGTCTAGTTATTATTACTAATATTATTATTATTATGTTTGAAATGTTATTGTACAAAAGTAGGTTAATATCTGCCATATCTGCCATAATATTAATGGTTTTGCTCTTCCATTTTATATCACATTTCACTACAGGCTTCAATCTACTGATAGCCACAGTGAGCAGTCAACGACAAAGCAAAGAAGCTATAGTTAGCAACTATGGCAGCACCCTCAGAATTTCATGGTACAAATTTTTTATTCTGTTTCTTTTCACAAGTATTTTATATAATACATACACAGCATATACTA
>NW_022720008.1:96836-105446 GCF_011630105.1 Anneissia japonica | reverse complement strand
CCTCCCCTCCCTCCCCCCGTTTGAAAATTTTTGGATCCGCCCCTGTACATTCTACAGGTCCCATAATATGGTCAAAAAATATGATAATAAAAATACATTTTCTATTTTTAACAGATGCCTGCACTATTAGAATTTAACCAAAATGTTACTGAGGTTATTAATACTGCTAAAGATATGCAAAGAAAATTGACAGAAACACTTGATTCCATCAATAAGGACAAATCTGACTTTGAATATCACCTGAAGCAATGTAGAACAGCTATCGAAGTGAAAGAGAAGACACTTATCAAAGAAGTCCGAGAGAAAAGCAAACAATTAATTTCAGACCTTGAAAAAATACACAAAGAAAAGAAAACAGACATTGATTGTCAAGTTAAAGAGATAGATTCAAAGCTAACTAAAGTTAAAAATGTGATGGCCTCAATCAATACAATGAAGAACAAACCACAAGATACAGAAACACTTGGTTTACACAGAAAAACTATAAACACTATTAGAGCCGAGGTCTTAGGAACTGATTCTGATCAATCATTTAATAAAAAAAATATTACACCCAATTTTATTCCATCTACCAACTTGGATGAGTTTATAAAAACAAAGGGAATTGGTAAAATTGTAACCGTTGATGGCATGTACACGGTTGAAAAAAATGATGAAGCAATTACCGTCGCAAAGGGACAACAATTTGTAGTGACTGTATCAAGCTTAAGTGAGAGTGATACATGTAAATTAGCTGCAACCCTGAGCAACCCATCACATGAAGAAACAGCCACTGATGTAGAATACCAAGGAAATGGAGAGTACAAAATAACAGGCAGATGCAATGTGGAAGGTGACTGGCAAATGAAGATTATAGCAGGAGAGGCACACATCAAAGGATCTCCAGTGAATATCAAGGTAGAAACACTGGGACTTGTACATACCATTGGCAACATATCAGATTATAAAGAACATAGAAAAACAGCTAAGGTGACAGATGTAATGTTAGACACAGATGGATGCATACTAATATCAAGCTACAGTAAAGATATATTAAAGTTCAACCAATCAGGTTCATTTGTTGCTAGGATAGAGATGCCACAAGATGTGCAGGTGAATAGAATGCATCTAATGGGTGATGGTCACATGGTGTACAGTGATGACTTAAGAAAATGTGTTGTAATGTGTGATGATAAATATCAAGACATCCGCTCATTTGGTAAAGGAATATTGAAAGTTCCAATTGGTTTGACAGTGAACAAGGAAACTAGAGTCCTGTATGTAACAGATTGTAAGGCTCACTGTGTGTTTAAATTCAATGTTGATGATGGTAGACTGCTGGGTAAGATAGGTTCAGAAGGTAGTGAAGTAGGTCAAATGAAGATACCAATTGATGTCACTTTAACTAAGGACAGTCATGTGATTGTTGCTGACACTCTAAATAACAGAATACAAATGTTTGATGCAGATGATAAGTTCATGAGAATCCTTGTAGGCAGAGGTAGTGAAGATGGTAAAGTTGAGGGTCCTAATGGTGTAATCCTTGATATGGATGAAAATATAATAGTATCAAGTTATGATAAACTACAAATATTTGATAAAAATGGTGTCTTCATAAAAAGAATAGATCATGGAGATGATGGATTAGATATCCCAGCAGTAATCACTGTAATCTCCAATAGACCAAGAAGAGTAGCAGTAGCAAATCACAGACAAAACAATGTTAAAATATTTAACTACTAAAATGACAATGAAAGACTTAAATTAGACAGTATAATCTTCAACAAATGTAAATTGTAATTATTTTAAAGTCATTAAGAATTTTTAAATAATATTGTAATTCAAGGATAATGTCATTGTAAATATTTGTGTAATAATACTGTAATTCAAGGATAATATTATTATTGCTGTACCACCTGCCCTTTTTGAAGTTTTATTTAAAAATATATTTTTTTTCTTTTCTTAAAATATATCCCCTGGAAAATTCCTAAAAACTATTTAATGATGTCAAACACATCTTGATTGGTCAACTTGAAATAAAACATATTGACAAAAAATAAAACAAATATTGTATAAATATTTTACAACTACAAAAAAAGATGCATTGCATGTATAGTTAGCATTTTTATTTTTATCATTGTTGATAATATATGAATTTTGCTAAAAGAAAGTGAACATATTTTTCTGTATTTTACAGATGACATGAAATAAAAAAAACAAACATTAAATAAAATAAATGAGTTAATCAACCATAGTGGACTGACGTCTGGTGAATGTTGCCAATTGTAATTAGGTTTCCCTGTATGTTATCTTCACTTAGTTATTTTGTTGGGTCTTTATTAATATTGTATTGATACATTTAATTCAATTACATTTGAAAGTAATGAAAAAAAAATGAAATAAAAGGTAAAATACAAATGCTAATTGATGATGTCATACATATAATGAATTTGATTGGTCAACTTACACAACACCTATATTGCCACGGTTATGTGTAATATAATCTTCCATGGTTTTCGGAAAATAGTTATAGGTCGACTCAATGTTCTCCAGACATTATTGGCTGTGCTCCCTGATGGATGGACCCCCACTGTTGTTCATAATCTGGTGAGAAAACATAAATACAAGACATATAAATTAATTACTTTATCTTATATTGAATATTAATATATTGACTTAATTATTTATTATTGATTTACTTAATTGCTTAATTATTTATTAAATTAATATATATTTAATTACTTATATATTTAAATATTACATGCTATATCTTTATGTGATGATGCGATCTGTTCGTGCGATGGGATTGCACTGCAGCTATTATTGTTTGCTTTATTATTGTTGTATTTGCATATTCATCTTTAGCATATTCATACAAATACACAGCTGTTCCGCGGTATATGTGAGGTCTCACTACAAAATGAGTCTCATCGTTAGAAAATCAAAAAATGAGTTTATACTGTATTACATTTTGGTTGATCACATTATAAGCTTTAATTTGGCCTTTGAATGGCTTCCCCAAGATAAATAGATCCAGAGATGTTAGCATTAAAGTTTACATGTATAAGAACCAGGTTTTGAGAAAATTAGCCTCAAAGATAAACTAACCTCTACAAATAATAGGACTAGAATTACAGAAAATGCAAAGAGAACACTGTTTTAGTAAGAAAATTCACTTAAAAAGTACACAATCATAAAATATAAGTATCAAGTTATTCCAAAACATTAAAATCAAAGTTATGTAAAAATGTTCCCTTTGACCTACTTTGGTGAATATCTCAATATGATTTCACCAACGATGCGTCTCATTTCAGGGTGAGACCTCACATATATGCTTTTGTGGGCTCTTGCAACGAGTTTTCATTTGTTCCGTTGCAAGCCCTGCACACGTTATTTTGGCAATATGCAGTTCTGAAGTCCATGATGTAAGTGTATATTATAATCTATAGTTAATTCAATTTAATGATATATGTGCATTGATACAATAAGTTATAAGCATGTTATATTATAATATGTAGTTAATTCATGTCCACATTGGACTAATGCCGGTATTGAATGCATTGTTAATATTATTGTGCTGTATATTTACATGAGTTGTTAATATTATTGTTATTGTACATTCCGCTAATGTAGAGTGATTGTTATTACTTGTAATTGTTATATTCTTGTTTAGTGATTAATATACCGTTAGATTGGTGGCCTGTAATAGTCTGAAGTTACAGAAGTTTTGGTGGCCATTATTAGTCTGTAGTTAACAGAAGTTTGTTGGAGCGTCCAATAGTCTGTAGTTTCAGAAGTGTTGCTGGAGTGTCCAATAGTCGTAGTTTACAGACTGGTGCACTAAGCAGACTCTAGCTTGAGGTAAATACAAGTTATTACACCATTTAGGCTATGCTATTCAATCATCAAATTGTTTCTGATTTTGGTGTGTTGCCAGGTTATATCAGAGTTGTTGTTAAATTGTATAACTTGCCTAATGTTTTTATGCTTGATATACTATATAATTATAATGCATTATATAATTCTTGTTTGGAATGTATTTTTTGCATGGTTTTCTTATAATTCGCTTTGGTTTTTGTGCAAATAAAATTTTGAATGCTATACACAGATGTCTTGTGATTGATTACCAAATGAGTCTAAACTACTCAAAGAAGATTGTACCTCCCTTTTCAATCAAAGTCGAACCACGACATTTATTTTATTTTTATTAATTAAATTTTAAGAGTTGGTGTCCATTAGTTAGCTTTGAACTGCAAATTGACAAAGAATCATTTTGTGTTGTGCAGACAACACAGGACATGTAGTCAAAATGGTCTTGTTATCATCAAACTCAAAATCTCACTATTTCCAGTAGTTCTACATTCTAAAACCAACCAACCTTTTGAGTTTACCACTCAATTTAGCTGTCCTGATCAACACTAATAAAATCTAGCAATGCAGAATTTTAAAAACAAATTATGTATTCAACTCAATTATAACAATCACTTGAAATTCTTTCAATATAGTAACAGGATAATTGAAAGACAACTACTATTACCACAACCTTACACAACCTAGACCATCACCACCATACACAACCATGATCACCATCAACACACACAACAAACATCATCATCGCCATCACCTAATCTTGCCATTGGAAACAAAGGAATTTATAAACACCCAGCCTCGAATTCCAGTCAAACATAAAACATCAAACAAGCAGAAGCATACCTACTGTATGTGAACTTCAGGTTAAGAGACAAACATAAAGTGCTTAGCTTACCTGTTGGAAATGTACATTATTTCATAATTTGACATTCAGGAGTTTCAAACTGCAATTAAACATACAGTAGTTTTCATTCTCAATTAGCATCCCCAGAAATAAGAAATATTATTAAAGTTCTTTACATTATGGTTTTATACCGGAATACATTTTTGTATTAAATAAAATTTAAAAAAACCGGAGATGCTGTTGTGTTTCTTGTTTTTAATAATGCAGGATGGCGATTCTAAATATAACTACTTTGCATCATCTAATCCTCTTTGTCCTATGGGTTATTATACTGACCATTTGCGACCCTTTCTAATGCTGTTCTGTAGGCTGTGTTAATCGACACCCCTGTGAGGTGCCTAATTCCATCTGTCCAACATAAATTTGGAAGACCATGAGGTGACTTCCTTGAACCTTGAACAATGATTTTCTTCTAGGTTGTCTCCACCTCTACTTGAAAAAATGACCAAAAATATTGGAATTTGTTCTGGTCAATAATGGTCAATATGGTGGGTATGCCTTCTCCTATCAAGCTCTTGACAAACAAGTTAGTCATATAATCAGAATCCAGTAACACAAAACATCATCTAGTATCCAACTCCATCTTCTCCACATTTAATAATCAAACTCATTTGAACAAATGTGAAGCAAATACATTCAAGCACCGCCCACATTTTTATTTTAATTTACATATCACTTAAAAGATATATGGAAATAATAAAAAGAAAAACCACTATTAAAGCCAAATTTGTTTTCACCATTAAAGGCTTTTTCTATGAATGGAATGACCTGTACGAAACACGAGCTCCTGTAGACCAAACCCAGTACCGTTACGATTTTAATCGTACGGGAAATATCCTCAAGATGCATTATAGGCCTTAGTGCCGACATAGGACTCAGGTGCGGACTGTGACCTCAGGCATTTTTCTCCCATTCAAAAGCTACACCCTAAACTATTAACCTATATATTTTCCTATTTCTTAAACCTACCTACTATGCTATATTCTACCATAAAACTGTCTTATTTCTTACTATTATATACTATCTACTTTGTACACATAAATATCTGTCTCTTATACACATCTAGATGTGTATAAGAGACAGACTTGGAACTGTTCCCCAGAAAGCATACAGCTCCATATAGTAAAATGCTGGGTCGTAGTAGGAGGGGCCCCTACTGCCAAAAAGTATGTTTGTGGGATTTTGATCTATTTAGTTTTTTTTTTTAATTATTGAAAAAGTTTACCGTATCGTCAAGGCGTTGTAACAGAGTGTTGGGTAGTAAAAAGAGGGGCATTGTAAATACACAATAAATGGAATATTCGTAACCAGGCCTATACTATATGTAATGACACTATAAATCAGCACGCTCTAAACATATCGTGGGAATATTTCCTGGTTCTTACGACTTTGCTGAGTAAGGTATTGTAAAATGTATTATCTCATGTTTTTTACTAAATGTTGTAAGTATATCATACTGTGAAGTTGTTTCCTTCCTTTTTCAACCTGTATCCTTAAATTATTTTTTAAAAATGCACTTACTATATTTGGGTGTCTGCCCTATTTTAAAGGTGTTCTCTTTTATTTTAATACTATTCTAAATTCATCTGTTAAAAAAACAGGATGAATAAGGTTCACCCTTTTGTAAAAAGACCAAAGTTGGTAATAAAGTTTTTGCTGCGATTAGTTCTGATTTTAGGTAAACTGGCTTTTTTTTTTTTTTTTTTAAAGAAAATGTATTTCCAGTCTAGTTTTAAGATGTTGAAATAAATGATTAAAAAACGAATATATTTTTATGCATTAAAAATTAACGTAGGCCCTTTTTTTTCATACGTTTCAATAAGTAGATGTTGATGCGTACATGCAGAACAATGCGTATAAATACCTGTCTCTTATACACATCTAGATGTGTATAAGAGATGACAGGTACGCTTTCACCATTAAAGGCTTTTTCTATGAATGGAATGACCTGTACGAAACACGAGCTCCTGTAGACCAAACCCAGTACCGTTACGATTTTAATCGTACGGGAAATATCCTCAAGATGCCAAATATTATTCTGATTCACAAATCACTTTAAATCACCACCCACATGTATTATTTAGAATTCTATATCACTTTTAAGATATGAAAACTGGAAACAAGTGAAAACTAGGAAATTTAAAAATCAATTTAATGATATGAAGATCAAACTTGTACAGGCTGGAGTGTCCGTATTTCTTTATTTAGCGTTTGTCAGACGGCGCAATGCTGCAATTTGTATACACTTTGAAATTATGGAAATAGTATAAACAAATCATTATTATCATGATTTCCATATCACTTGAAAGATGAAAATGAAGAACAATGAAATGCATCACATCATTACTTTAAATAAAGTTATTATTATTTCTATTATTATTATTATTATTATTATTATTATTATTATTAAGGTCTGACAAATATTATTCTGATTCACAAATCATTTTAAATCACCACCCACATGTATTATTCAGAATTCCATTTCACTTTAAAGATATGAAAACTGGAAACAAGTGAAAACTAGAAAGCTCCGCTCACATATCCATTTAATGATATGAAGAAGATCAAACTTGTACAGGCCAACTACACAACAACAACAACTACAACTGTTGCGCCAACCACGTTTAAATGTCTAGTAATGATTGAACATTGCAAATAGATTTCAAAAGTACAGTATAATAGCAAGACATTTGTTTTTTAAATTGAATCCAGCAACACAAAACATCATCTAGTATCCAACTCTGCCAAGAAGATCTGTAAAAAAAAACAACCATTTATCTTCTTGTTGCAAAGGTAATATCATTGATTTCAAAAGTATAACCTAATAATTTTCAGCCTAAAATCATTAGGTAGAAATTACATATCGAATCTGCAAGTAGTGGCCCTTCTATGTGATCATAATTAGAAAAAAAAACACCTGTATCTATCTTCAAGAGCTTACCTTTGTAACTGTCCATATCATCACCATTACCCTTAGCAACAGCAGCTTTCTTTACACCACCCTGGAAATCATCACAAATTTAAAGATTTCATTTGTTTCTGTTACAAAATTATGTCAACCGTTTTCCATTATATAAATATATGGACAAAATCTGGATAAGCTTTAACAATTAAATGAAAACAAAGAATCAACATGATGTCTACTGGAGAAAGCAAGTAAAGTATCAGCAAACAGTTAGGTAAGTTACTAAATTGTTTTTAGAATATATTTATATATTGATATATTGTTCTTACCACCAGTTTAGGTCTTGAAACTCCAACCAGATCACAAAGTTTGTTTCTAATTTCACGTATATTGTCCATATTTTCATCATCCCTAAAAAAAATGAAAAAAATGGGGTTGTATTTAGTTGTCTGAGGTACATTGAAACACACAATTAAATTGACAACTAGTTTGGAGAATTTGATTACTTTGATACCAGGTTTTCACTTAATTTTTCAATAAATAAATTAAATATATGACAAACAAAGCTATCCATTCAACAGAACATGGTAAAGTTAGGCTTCCATAACTATGACTTAAGATTTCCGTAGTAAATGAAAAATTTGCGTAGCATCTAATAATTTGCCTTAAGCTAAAAAATATGCATTGCTCAAAATCGTAGTAACCCTAAAATACAATATAATACTACACAAACTAGACATGATGAAGATTTATGGGTCACTTTTCAGGACGATCGAACAAAGTTGGGTCAGATCGTCCTGAAAATTGGTCCGATCGTCTTTTTGGCCTGATGTGGAATTTCAAACAAATGGGACATGTTGAAAATTAGTTTTCACAATAATTTATCAGTAATCTGCCAATTATGTAACCAAAGATCCCAAAGATCCTTATAAAAAAGCCACTTGTTTTGGAC
>NW_022720008.1:90309-96811 GCF_011630105.1 Anneissia japonica | reverse complement strand
ATATTGAAGGAAGTTAGCCGTTAACACTGTTAAATAACCTTGTAGCTTTCAACGAATAAAGTCCTATAAAGTCATTGTGTAATAAAATGCCTCCAACGGGATTCAAAACTTGCGACCTCTCGCTGACAAGGCGAGCGTTATAACCACTAGACCACGAAGGCTTCATGGTTGAACAGGTCCAAATATCCGTCGGGAACATTGTACTGGACTTTATTCGTTGAAAAGCTACAGTTTACCAAATTCACTGGTAGGAGGAAAAATACTTGTGACAATGGTACACCCATTATACCCGAAGAACAAAAGCAAAATGTACAGCGAGAGATTTGCACCCGCCCCCAACCAATGTTATATTAGTTACAGCAGATCTAGAAGGATTGTTTATTATTGCAGACACCATCCATCTGTGGAACTCACTACCCAATGATGCTGTAGAGTCAATATTACTCGGGGAGTTCATGAACTGAGTGTCAGAAGTTGACCTTGCTCGAAGATATTAGAATTAAAATTTAAAATATTTAAAAAATGTACAAATTAAAAATAATTAAAAATATGTTTGAATAATTACCAAAAGAATTGAAAATATGGAACATAAGATTAAGCTCAGCAGCAGCAATTGTGACCAACCCACATGTGCGACTATACTCAAAAGAGATTCTGCACAGTAAAGGAAGATGATGATGATCATCATAACTTTCTTTATTATGTAATTGTTATTGTCGTGATGGAATAAACAATAACTGGATTTGCGTCAGGAGAAACATGTATAGGTGTGATTTCGTCCTAGCTGTCGTGGAAATGTACTGAATACTTGGTACGTTTGAAAACAATTGCGAAAAAATCTCAAGTTGTTTTCGGGTGGTTTTTTCACAATTGTTTTCAAACGTACTGAGTATTCAGTACATTTCCACGTCAGGTAGGGCAAAATTACACATATACATGTTTCTCCTGACACAAATCCAGTTATTGTCTATTCCATCACGACAATAACAATTACTATCAACACTGCAGTACCCGCTGCTTACTTGGACTCGAATTCAACCCTGGCCATCAGTCTAGAGGTACGATTCCGGGATAGTGATCTGGAGATCGTGGGTTCGAGACCCACCCGAGAACAACTTGCGATTTTTTTCGCAATTGTTTTCAAACGCACTAAGTATTCAGTACATTTCTACGTCAGGTAGGGTAAAATTACACCTATACATTCCTTTATTATGTAGTACTATATTGTATTTAAGGGTTACTCTCTCGTAGTACATGATTCAAATAAATAATTAAAATAAACTCACCACATGGTATCACCCAGAATTGTTAATATCTCTTCTTGATTTTCTTCTGGAGTCAAATCATCAAACATCAATAATGTCTCATAAAGCTTATTTGCCGTTGATTTACGGATCTATTAAGAAGTAATTTTTAATAAAATTACAAAACTGTATTTAAATTTATGGTTGAGTCTTCAGTATTTTTTTTATAAATTACAGTATGTGTGCTTACTTCACTACACTGTTAACTTCATATATTTTATTAAACAATAATCAATAATATTATTTTGTCTTTAAGAAATTCATTTACTTTCATGTAAGCATTTATCAGTAACAATATAATTATATTTATAACCGCATCACATGTAAAAGTGTACTTACCCTTGGATACTTGTGACCCAAAAAAGATGAGAATTTGTGAGAATGCTTTAGATTGAGTCTCACCTTTGAATGGAAGTAAGTTACAAAACCTAACTTAGGACTATGCAAAATAAAATTTAATGTATGAATAAAAACAATTCATTTCAAAATACAAACACATAGTTGTTGAGAATACTGGTAAAATATTTTTTTTATTCAAGAAGAACCTTCAACACCAAAACACTACACACAACAAACGGGGTAATATGTTTGATGTACTTACACATCTATTTACTGCACAGCATTTTTTGGATGTCTTTGGTTTTTAATATCTCTTTCTTGCACACTTCTAGTAAAGCTAGTGAGAATGAATTTCTGCAATAAAAAATCAGGACTGGGTATCACGACCTGTATAGCTGTGATTTTAAATGTTAAATGATTTTAAATATGCTTTTCAAATATAAAAATATAATTTGTTTCTTCTACTGAAGATCCTGGTTCAAACCTGGCCCGTGTGGAGTTTTAACTGGAGTCTGATTGCTTGTCTCCTTACATAACCCTCGTATTAAGAGTTAGGCATGCTATGGACACACCATATAACAGTGTTTGTTATATGTTTGTGGTTAATTCGGGTGATGCTGCACTGAGGCTGCTGTGGGTCCCCAGGGGCCTAGCCCAAATTTCCAATTTCCAATCAGAATGAGGACAAATAAAGAATTACTGTTATTTATTATTATTAAATAATAAAAACATTAAAACAAAAACAAAAAAAATAAAAAAATAAAATAAAATGAAAATATTATAACAAAAATTTAACACTTCAATCCATGTGGAATAGTAAATTTTGTAAATATTATTAACTTTAAAATTGAAATATTAACGAGCAAGTAGGGAAAATTACTACTGCAAAGCACGTGTACTGGAATGCTACATAAATTATGAATATCATATACAAAATTGTGATGTTCTATCCATTAGCTCTTCAAAGGGTAAGTGTGTTAAGATAAAAGCATTACTTGGCTTGGTATATCATGTGATATTGTTGCAATAGTAACTTACTGTTTGCCTTCAATGCCACTGAAACAACCATGTATTCAACAGAATATAAATCACTTTTTATATTGGAACTGAAACTCAAAAACAAAATTGAATATAATCAAATTATTAAATATAAAAAATAATTGAATATATTAAAGTACACAAATCAGAAGTGATGATGAAATGATAATTAGAAATACAAAATTTAGTGATTATTATTAAGCATTTACAAAAAACTTTGATATGTCTGTAGTACATGTCCCTAAAAAACATCCCCAGGAGATTGCAGAATATTTTAGTGACGTCACAAAAAAAACACGTTTGTACAGGAGGAATAGGGAATTTGGGGGTTACTTGCTGATTGAGCCAATACTATGATGGTGATGTCTAAACTGCTTTCCACTTTTGCTCCTAGATATGTATTTTAACAATGCTATCAATTGACTACATTAATACCAGTGTCCACTTTTTGGTAATCTTTGAACAATGTCAGCATTGTATCACTGAATGTGCTCAAGTCCTCCCCATTATTCAGACTTGTCAAGAAACCAGTGAGGGACTCAGTGTTCTCCCAATTGAAAAATTTTTACTGGTAAATTTGTCCATATAGAGCCAGCTAAGAGCGCACAACTTCAGATATTGCCAATTTTAAGTGGATTTAAATGGCTTCAAAAAAACAATAATACATAATCATAGCTTAGGCCTGGAAAGGAATGATGTTCGTTTATTGAAAGAAGGGCAGCCTAGTCAACCTAGGCCTAATAATGTGCTTTTTTATTCTACCAACACACAATTTTTACTGTTTGGTCAGTTATTTTTACTGGTAAAATTGACAGCTAAAACAGCTTCGGGAGAACACTGGGACTGACTTCAATGTTTACCAACAAAAAAATATATTAAATAAGTTAAGAATTAGGAGTGATGTTTTTCCATATCTGAATAAATGCAAATTGTGAAAGAATAAATCAAGAAGGAAAAATATAGGAAAGAAATTTGGAGCAGCTGAAATATTTTCTGAAAATTTAAAATAGTAGTCAAAATGGGATTATTGCATTACATTTTTTGTAAACATTTTTTGGCACGAATCATCAGAGGTCTCGGTGCCACAGCCTACACTTTTCATAATTCGACATCGAATCGGACCAAACCAGTACCGTTACAATTTTAATCATGCGGGAAATACTCAAGATGCAATAAGTACAGATAACATTTGGTGCTAAATGTATTTTATTATTAAAGACAGTTTTCATTTTTGGAGACACAACACATTTTTCCAGGCCTTTTGCTATTAAGAATAGTGTTAGTACTGTGGTACTTAAAACTAGTCTTCCATTTTGACTTTGGGTCACAATATTCACTTCATTTATTATCACATGTTAGAGCTATCAGCTATTTACATAAAAAATAATCAATGCATTTTGTGTGCCTTGCTTTGGACTTGGTACCTCTTGACACATTTAAATCTCAACATTTCATATTGCCAAACTAATTTCAGAAAACGCAAACATTCAACTGATCACAGGGAAAGCAGCAACGGTACACCTTTGCTTCTACAAGTCGGCACACAATTGATTTAAGGTAAAAACTTTATATGATTGTATTTTAAAAGTTAAGGACGGATAATGATACAATTAATCATCAACTAAAACAGTTGCCAACTGAAAAAATGAAAAACAAAGAGGATCAAACATAAATCATCCCTATGTGGCTTCAGGAATGATATATGTTCACAACTAAAGCCAATGTTTCATTTTTAATTTAAGGATAGGAAGGGAAATATTTAATTATCTGCGCCTATTTCCTGTAAATGGGCCAGTTGGGTGAACTCTGGGTCAAGTAAAAATCCATTTACAATAGCAATCCAAAAGACAAAATAATTGGTTGTAAGGCCAAATGCTCTGTCCACTCTTAAATATACATTTTTACATGTTTTTAACATGTTAATTTTTTCTATTAACTTTGTAAAATTTTATTCCGTGGATTACTTACAATGAGTCTTGTAAATGTTCTATATCCAACATGCATTCAGAACTGAGTTGCAACAAGAGTATAACATTAAATTTATTTTATTATTATTACAACTAAATTTCATGTGACAAGTATCTATGATTTGGCCATACACCATATGGGTGTGACATGTATCACCATGTCCATATATATGAAAAGCACGGAAATTTAATAGTGATATTACGGTAAGCTTTACAATTGATTGATTTTACCAGTGCTTCATCAAAACTAAAATTTTATTTTATTTTATTTTTTAGTTACTGTATTTTAATATTTTTTTTTATTCATTCATTTGGCAACAATGCACGGGAGACGCAAAAGCAGAAAACTTACTGTCACCAGAAGGACATGATTCCCTGACTGAGGATGTCCAACATAATTATATATGGAAACATACTTGTCACTTTACGTGGATGTCCTGGTTAGCCAAAGAACACAACACTAAACTTAGACTCATTATTGGGAGTTAAATTTATTCGTCATGGTCATACTCTAAAATATCATATTAAGAATCACTGAAAATTTATGAATGTTGATTATGTCACAAGGTCAGGAGGGATCGATTTTGTTTGAATGTTGCCATGGCTCACTGAATCTAGATGGAAACAAAATTGCCAGCCTTGGAACACAAAATGGCAGATTACTGCCAGACAAATCTAAATCAATAGACAAGAACTTGAATAAAAAATATAAAAGAAACTTATCAATTAGCTACCCAGGTTTATCTACTCTGTTAGGGCTACTATCAATGTGTGACAACAAAACAAACACAAAAATTCAATGATTATCATTGGACTTGGTACTTCTTGATACAATTAAATTATGATACCTTACTCATTACAGAAAAAACCCCACAGGTAGCAACAGGTACTGTACACCTTTGGCTTCTATCAGTTGAAATATTAAATCAAGGTAAGAAATTGATTGAATTAAATAATGATAATGTACACTTCCAATGCACAGTATTACCCTGATGTCATTTGAACAACATACTTTAGAACACTAGGTTCTGTATTGCAGCAGTATTCAGTACAGTAGCATACAACACAACCAGGTACCAATATAAATGCTGTTAAACTTAAACCCCAACCTCTCCATTGGAAACCAAAATCCTGGGTAACAGTGCACTCTTTTTAATAAACTTAAAGTGCAATTATACACTATGCAAACATTCAGTCTAATACATAAGTTTTTAATTTTCACATAATAGTAGGGTCATTCTTCGCTAATGTGCCATTTTCCAGTCCCTCTGTTTTAATGTAGTATAAATTTTAAAATATTAAAGGAAATTTTATTTTTATTGCGTTAATGCAATCTTGAACATATTTGTTAATGGAATAAGTTGTTAAATAGTTTAAATGTAATCGACATGCTGTTTATTTTTCAACAAAAAGCCTCCAAAGTCGCGCACTATGCATGTCCCGATTGGGTTTCTTAAAAATTCCTAATGTCATAATTTGTAAAATAAATTACTTAAATAAATAACTATACCACAAAAAGGTGAATACAATAGATGTCTTACAAATGTAAAATTAAAAATGACATCAATAGTATTATAAATACTTAAAATTTGACTTTTTTAGACTAAAAAAGTTTGTCCCTGAATTGTTGTCATCTCCGTCACAGTACTTTAAAATGCCATTATACTGTTATTAAAATGACATAACATGTAATGGGTCAAACCATTTTGGTTGAAGGGGACCATACAGTAAGAAACAGTCCATTCTTGTACAGTTAAACCACCTATAGCTGAAGAATTCATGCAATTCTAATACAACCAGAAAAGTACCTTTATTCAGCATCATCTCCGAACGCTTCAGAGTATCCTTTATTTA
>NW_022720008.1:81219-87069 GCF_011630105.1 Anneissia japonica | reverse complement strand
CGCGAAAGTTCTCAGGTTACGCCCCTTTTACCTCACATATTCCGATTCCCCATAAAAAACTGGTCTAGAAAAACCATATGAGAATTTCTACCTCTCCAAGTGGCACCTATCTCAATTATAGCCTGGTCTAAAAAGAGAGTTTACTTCTAAGTATATCAAATTGTTGAATAAATTCATTGGATCCAAACAATAAGTGTGTTCTAAAGGTTCTTTTAGACGATCCAAAGTCAAGTGTAAAATTAAGATCTACTATTTATTTTTTGACGTTTCGCCTGCTATCAGCAAGGCTTAGTACCTATAAGTACCTATATGACAGTAGGCTTTCGAAAAACACGAATAACATGAACAGAGATCAGGGCGCACACGAACTGCCACATATTTACAATAACATCTTGAAAGAGATGGACCTCCGCACATCACGTTTGTGAAATGCCAAACAGTCATCAAAGGCTAAAATTCACCATCATGGTTCATCCGAGTTGACATCGAATATCCCACCACTGTCATATACAGTAGGTACTTATGACTAAGCCTTGCTGATAGCAAGCGAAACGTCAATAAATAAATAGTAACACCTTAATTTTACACATGACATTAGATCATCTAAAAGAACCTTTAGAACACACTTTTAAGTATATCATTCTTTATCATTTTACAGATGGCTGCTGGAAAAGCCTTACAATTTTTGGATAAAAAGGATCTTGAATGTGCCATCTGCCTAAGGAGATTCACAGAGCCAAAGACCCTAAAGTGCCTCCATAGCTACTGTCTTCACTGTCTAGAAACTTTAATTAAAACACATGACAAGTTGAGGTGTCCAAAATGTAATCAACATCATGAATTAAAAAAAGATGATTTGAAAAAACTCACTTCCAACAAAATGATAAATTATCTACTTGAATATGTGGAAAAAATTGAATCAGAAAAACCAACTATTTGCTCGAGCTGTGATAATCCACCAAAATACCACTGTTCAGAATGCTTACTATACTTATGTGCAGAATGCTCCAAACACCACAAGATAATACCTGCATTGAAAGACCATCCATTGTACACATTAGATGAGAATGAAGAAGGAGCCAAAGATGAACAAAACAAATGTCCAACTCATTGGAACAATGTACTTGAATTTTACTGCCCTACTTGCAAGAAAACAGCATGTAAGAAATGTGAACATGTTCTTCGTTGTTATCAAAATAAACATAATGTGACACCAATGAAAACCGCAGTTGATGAGTTCAACAAAAATGCTACTGAAGTTACCAATATAGCTCAAGGCATTAAAACAAAATTGAAAGGAACACTTGATTCAATCACTAGTGATAGATCTGACTTTGAATATCATCTGAAGCTATGTAGAACAGCTATCGAAGTGAAAGAGAAGACACTTATCAAGGAAGTCCAAGAGAAAAGCAAACAATTAATGTCAGACCTTGAAAAAATATACCAAGAAAAGAAAGCGGACATTGATTGTCAAGTTAAAGACATAGATTCAAAGCTGACTAAAGTTAATAATGTGATGGCCTCAATCAATAAAATGATGAACAAACCACAAGAAACAGAAACACTTGGTTCACACAGAAAAACTATGAACACTGTTAGAGCCAAGGTCCTAGGAATTGACTCTCATCAATCATTTAATAAAAAAAATATTACACCAAATTTTATTCCATCTACCCACTTGAAAGAGTTTATAAAAACAGAGGGAATTGGTAAAATTGTAACTGTTGATGGTATGTACACGGTTGCAAAAAATGATGAAGCAATTACCGTCGCAAAGGGACAACAATTTGTAGTGACTGTATCAAGCTTAAGTGAGAGTGATACATGTAAATTAGCTGCAACCCTGAGCAACCCATCACATGAAGAAACAGCCACTGATGTAGAATATCAAGGAAATGGAGAGTACAAAATAGCAGGTAAATGCAATGTGGAAGGTGACTGGCAAATGAAGATTATAGCAGGAGAGGCACACATCAAAGGATCTCCAGTGAATATCAAGGTAGAAGCACTGGGACTTATAAATACCATTGGTAACATATCAGATTATAAAGAAAATCACAAAACAGGAAAAGTAACAGATGTAGTGTTAGACATAGATGGATGCATACTAATATCAAGCTACAGTAAAGATATATTAAAGTTCAACCAATCAGGTTCATTTGTTGCTAGAATAGAGATGCCACAAGATGTGCAGGTGAATAGAATGCATCTAATGGGTGATGGTCACATGGTGTACAGTGATCACTTAAGAAAATGTGTTGTAATGTGTGATGATAAATATCGAGAAATCCGCTCATTTGGTAAAGGAATATTGAAATATCCAGATGGCTTGACAGTTAACAAGGAAACTAGAGTCCTGTATGTAGGAGATCGTGAAGCTCACTGTGTGTTTAAATTCAATGTTGATGATGGTAGACTGCTGGGTAAGATAGGTTCAGAAGGTAGTGAAGTAGGTCAAATTAAGAACCCAGAAGATGTCACTTTAACTAAGGAAGGTCATCTGATTGTTACTAACTGGAAAAATAATAGAATACAAATGTTTGATGCAAATGATACATTCATGAGAATCCTTGTAGGCTCGGGTAAGGAAGATGGTAAAGTTTGGGGTCCTCATGGTGTAATCATTGATATGGATGGAAATATATTAGTATCAAGTGGTCATAAACTACAACTATTTGATAAAAATGGTGTCTTCATAAAAAGAATAGATCATAAAGATGATGGATTAGATACCCCAACAGGAATCACTGTAATCTCCAATAGACCAAGAAGAGTAGCAGTAGCAAACCACAAAGCTAACAATGTTAAATTTTTTAACTACTAAAAATGACAATGAAATACACAAATTAGACAGTATAATCTTCAATAAATGTAAATTGTAATAAATAAGTCATTAAGAATTTTTTTAATAATATAGTAATTCAAGGATAATGTCATTGTAAATATTTTTGTAATAATATTTAATTCAAGAATAATATTATTATTGCTGTCTGTGCCACCTTTTATTTAACAATATTTGTTTTCTTTTATTAAAATATATCTACTGGAAATTCTTAAAAACTATTTGATGATGTCACACACACCTTGATTGGTCAACTTTAAATAAAACATATGGACAAACAAATAAAACAGATATTGTATAACTATTTAAAACTACAAAAAAATAAATGCATTGCATTTATGTATAGTTAGCATTTTTACTTTTATCATTGTTGATAATATATGAATTTTGCTAAAAGAAATTGAACATATTTTTCTGTAATACAAATGACATGAAAGAGGAAAACAAATTTATATATAAAATGAGTGAGTGCTTAATGTTGCCAATTGTAATTATATCTTCAATTATTCAATTTTGTTGGGTCTTTATTAATATTGTATTTATACATTTAATTCATTTACATTTGAAAGTAATGAAAAAAAAAATGAAATAAAAGTTGGTAAAATACATTATAAAAGAACAAAAGCTAATTGATGATGACATACATATTATAAATTTGATTGGTCAACTTACCCAACACCTATATTGCCACGGTTATCCGTAATATAATCTTTCATTGTTTCCAGAAAATAGTTATAGGTCAAGTCAATGTTCTCCAGACAGACACCATTGGCTGTGCTCCATGATAGATGGACCCCCACTGTTGTGCATAATCTGGTGAGAAAACATAAAACACAAGACATATAAATTAATTTATTTATCTTATATTGAATATTAATTTATTTATTTATTATTGATTTACTTAATTGCTTAATTGTTTATAAAATTAATATATATTTAATTACTTATATATTTAAATATTACATGCTATATCTATATTTGATGATTCGATTTGTTCGTGCGATTGGTTGCTTTATTGTTATTGTATTTGCATATTCATCTTTAGCATATTCATGCAAATACACAGCTGTCCCGTGGTATAATAATATGCTTTTGTGGGCTCTTGCAACGAGTTTTCATTTGTTCCGTTGCAAGCCTTGCACACATTATTTTGGCAATATGCAGTTCTGAAGTCCATGATGTAAGTGTATATTATAATCTATAGTTAATTCAATTTAATGATGTGTGCATTGATACAATAAGTTATAAGTATGTATATTATATAATATGTAGTTAATTCATGTCCGTATTGGACTAATGCCGGTATTGAATGCATTGTTAATATTATTGTTATTGTACATTCCGCTTATGGGGAGTGATTGTTATTACTTGTAATTGTTATATTCTTGTTTAGTGATTAATATACCGTTAGATTGGTGGCCTGTAATAGTCTGAAGTTACAGAAGTTATTAATTAAATTTTAAGAGTTGGTGTCCATTAGTTAGCTTTGAACTGCAAATTGACAAAGAATCATTATGTTTTGTGCACACAACACAGGACATGTAGTCAAAATGGTCTTGTTATCATCAAACTCAAAATCTCACTATTTCCAGTAGTTCTACATTCTAAAACCAACCAACCTTTTGAGTTTACCACTCAATTTAGCTGTCCTGATCAACACTAATAAAATCTAGCAATGCAGAATTTTAAAAACAAATTATGTATTCAGCTCAATTATAACAATCACTTTAATTCTTTCAATATAGTAACAGGATAATAGAAAGACAACTACTATTACCACAACCTAGACCATCACCACCATACACAACCATGATCACCATCAACACACACAACAAACATCATCATCGCCATCACCTAATCTTGCCATTGGAAACAAAGGAATTTATAAACACCCAGCCTCAAATTCCAGTCAAACATAAAACATAGCAGAAGCATACCTATGTAAACTTCAGGGTAAGAGACAAACATAAAGTGCTTAGCTTACCTGTTGGAAATGTACATTATTTCATAATTTGACATTCAGGAGTTTCAATACTGCAATTAAACATACAGTAGTTTTCATTCTCAATTAGCATCCCCAGAAATAAGAAATATTATTAAAGTTCTTTACATTATGGTTTTATACCGGAATACATTTTTGTATTAAATAAAATTTAAAAAAACCGGAGATGCTGTTGTGTTTCTTGTTTTTAATAATGCAGGATGGCGATTCTAAATATAACTACTTTGCATCATCTAATCCTCTTTGTCCTATGGGTTATTATACTGACCATTTGCGACCCTTTCTAATGCTGTTCTGTAGGCTGTGTTAATCGACACCCCTGTGAGGTGCCTAATTCCATCTGTCCAACATAAATTTGGAAGACCATGAGGTGACTTCCTTGAACCTTGAACAATGATTTTCTTCTAGGTTGTCTCCACCTCTACTTGAAAAAATGACCAAAAATATTGGAATTTGTTCTGGTCAATAATGGTCAATATGGTGGGTATGCCTTCTCCTATCAAGCTCTTGACAAACAAGTTAGTCATATAATCAATATTGGAAATTTCACAGACATATTGCATCTTCTCCACATTTAATAATCAAACTCATTTGAACAAATGTGAAGCAAATACATTCAAGCACCGCCCACATTTTTATTTTAATTTACATATAACTTAAAAGATATATGAAAATAATAAAAAGAACAACCACTATTAAAGCCTGTTCACTTATTTTTAAAATTTGTATATCACTTTGCAATTATGGAAATAATATATACAGGCAAAGCATTTTTATCATGATTTCATTATTATCTTGACTTGAAAGATGACAATGAAGAACAATGAAATGCATCACATCATTGCTTTAAATAAAGTTATTATTTCTATTATTATTATTATTATTATTAAGGTCTGCCAAATATTATTCTAATTCACAAATCACTTTAAATCACCACCAACAAGTATTATACAGAATTAGATGTGTATAAGAGACAGCTGTAATAGTCTGAAGTTACAGAAGT
>NW_022720008.1:68217-81122 GCF_011630105.1 Anneissia japonica | reverse complement strand
GGTATATGTGAAGTCTCACTACAAAATGAGTCTCATCGTTAGAAAATCAAAAAATGAGTTTATATTACATTTTGGTTGATCACATTATAAGATTTAATTTGGCCTTTGAATGGCTTCCCTAGGATAAATAGATCCAGAGATGTTAGCATTTATTTATAGTTTAGGTGTATAAGAACCAGGTTTTGAGAAAATCGGCCTCAAAGATAAACTAGCCTGTACAAATAATAGGACTAGAATTACAGAATATGCAAAGAAAACACTGTTTTAGTAAGAAAATACACTTAAAAAGTACACAATCATAAAATATAAGTTCTAAAACCAACCAACCTTTTGAGTTTACCACTCAATTTAGCTGTCCTGATCAACACTAATAAAATCTAGCAATGCAGAATTTTAAAAACAAATTACGTATTCAGCTCAATTATAACAATCACTTGAAATTCTTTCAATATAGTAACAGGATAATTGAAAGACAACTACTATTACCACAACCTAGACCATCACCACCATACACAACCATGATCACCATCAACACACACAACAAACATCATCATCGCCATCACCTAATCTTGCCATTGGAAACAAAGGAATTTATAAACACCCAGCCTCGAATTCCAGTCGAACATAAAACATCAAACATAGCAGAAACATACCTATGTAAACTTCAGGATAAGAGACAAACATAAAGTGCTTAGCTTACCTGTTGGAAATGTACATTATTTCATAATTTGACATTCAGGAGTTTCAATACTGCAATTAAACATACAGTAGTTTTCATTCGCAATTGGCATCCCCAGAAATGAGAAATATTATTAAAGTTCTTTACATTATGGTTTTATACCGGAATACATTTTTGTATTAAGTAAACTTTAAAAAAACCAGAGATGCTGTTATGTTTCTTGTTTTTAATAATGCAGGATGGCGATTCTAAATATAACTACTTTGCATCATCTAATCCTCTTTGTCCTATGGGTTATTATACTGACCATTTGCGACCCTTTCTAATGCTGTTCTGTAGGCTGTGTTAATCGACACCCCTGTGAGGTGCCTAATTCCATCTGTCCAAAGTAAATTTGGAAGACCATGAGGTGACTTCCTTGAACCTTGAACAATGATTTTCTTCAGGTTGTCTCCACCTCTACTTGAAAAAATGACCAAAAATATTGGAATTTGTTCTGGTCAATAATGGTCAATATGGTGGGTATGCCTTCTCCTATCAAGCTCTTGACAAACAAGTTAGTCATATAATCAATATTGGAAATTTCACAGACATATTGCATCTTCTACACATTTAATAATCAAACTCATTTGAACAAATGTGAAGCAAATACATTCAAGCACCGCCCACATTTTTATTTTAATTTACATATAACTTAAAAGATATATGAAAATAATAAAAAGAACAACCACTATTAAAGCCTGTTCACTTATTTTTAAAATTTGTATATCACTTTGCAATTATGGAAATAATATATACAGGCAAAGCATTTTTATCATGATTTCATTATTATCTTGACTTGAAAGATGACAATGAAGAACAATGAAATGCATCACATCATTGCTTTAAATAAAGTTATTATTTCTATTATTATTATTATTATTATTAAGGTCTGCCAAATATTATTCTAATTCACAAATCACTTTAAATCACCACCCACATGTATTATTCAGAATTCTATATCAATTTTAAGATATGAAAACTGGAAACAAGTGAAAACTAGGAAATTATCAATTTAATTATATGAAGATCAAACTTGTACAGGCCGGAGTGTCCGTATTTCTTTATTTAGCGTTTGTCAGACGGCGCAATGCTGCAATTTGTATACACTTTGAAATTATGGAAATAGTATAAACAAATCATTATTATCATGATTTCCATATCACTTGAAAGATGACAATGAAGAACAATGAAATGCATTACATCATTACTTTAAATAAAGTTATTATTATTTCTACTATTATTATTATTATTATTAAGGTCTGCCAAATGATTTACAAATCATTTTAAATCACCACCCACATGTATTATTCAGAATTCCATTTCACTTTAAAGATATGAAAACTGGAAACAAGTGAAAACTAGAAAGCTCCGCTCACATTATAGATTTAACGACATGAAGAAGATCAAACTTGTACAGGCCAACTACACAACAACAACAACAACTACAACTACAACTGTTGCGCCAACCACGTTTAAATGTCTAGTAATGATTGAACATTGCAAATAGATTTCAAAAGTACAATATAATAGCAAGATATTTGTTTTTTAAATTGAATCCAGTAACACAAAACATCATCTTGTATCCAACTCCATCTTCTCCACATTTAATAATCAAACTCATTTGAACAAATGTGAAGCCAATACATTCAAGCACCGCCCACATTTTTATTTTAATTTACATATCATTTAAAAGATATATGGAAATAATAAAAAGAAAAACCACTATTAAAGCCTGTCCACTTATTTTTAAAATTTGTATATCACTTTGCAATTATGGAAATAATATATACAGGCAAATCATTTTTATCATGATTTCATTATTATCTTGACTTGAAAGATGACAATGAAGAACAATGAAATGCATTATATCATTACTTTAAATAAAGTTATTATTATTTCTACTATTATTATTATTATTATTATTAAGGTCTGCCAAATGATTTACAAATCATTTTAAATCACCACCCACATGTATTATTCAGAATTCCATTTCACTTTAAAGATATGAAAACTGGAAACAAGTGAAAACTAGAAAGCTCTGCTCACATTATAGATTTAACGACATGAAGATGATCAAACTTGTACAGGCCAACTACACAACAACAACAACAACTACAACTACAACTGTTGCGCCAACCACATTTAAATGTCTAGTAATGATTGAACATTGCAAATAGATTTCAAAAGTACAGTATATAGCAAGATATTTGTTTTTTAAATTGAATCCAGTAACACAAAACATCATCTAGTATCCAACTCCATCTTCTCCACATTTAATAATCAAACTCATTTGAACAAATGTGAAGCAAATACATTCAAGCACCACCCACATTTTTATTTTAATTTACATATCACTTAAAAGATATATGGAAATAATAAAAAAAAAAACCACTATTAAAGCCTGTCCACTTATTTTTAAAATTTGTATATCACTTTGCAATTATGGAAATGATATATACAGGCAAATCATTTTTATCATGATTTCATTAATATTATCTTGACTTGAAAGATGAAAATGAAGAACAATGAAATGCATCACATCATTGCTTTAAATAAAGTTATTATTTCTATTATTATTATTATTATTAAGGTCTGCCAAATATTATTCCGATTCACAAATCACTTTAAATCACCACCAACAAGTATTATACAGAATTCTATATCACTTTTAAGATATGAAAACTGAAAACAAGTGAAAACTAGGAAATTATCAATTTAATGATATGAAGATCACACTCGTACAGGCCGGAGTGTCCGTATTTCTTTATTTAGTGTTTGTCAGACGGCGCAATGCTGCAATTTGTATACACTTTGAAATTATGGATTATCCATTTAACAATATGAAGATCAAACTTGTACAGGCCAACTACACAACAACAACAACTACAACTACAACTGTTGCGCCAACCACGTTTAAATGTCTAGTAATGATTGAACATTGCAAATAGATTTCAAAAGTACAGTATAATAGCAAGATATTTGTTTTTTAAATTGAATCCAGTAACACAAAACATCATCTAGTATCCAACTCTGCCAAGAAGATCTGTAAAAAAAAAAAAAAATTTATCTTCTTGTTGCAAAGGTAATATCATTGATTTCAAAAGTATAACCTAATAATTTTCAGCCTAAAATCATTAGGTAGAAATTACATATCGAATCTGCAAGTAGTGGGCCTTCTATGTGATTATAATTTTAAAAAAAACACCTTATCTATCTTTAAGAGCTTACCTTTATATGTGTCCATATCATCATCATTACCCTTAGCAACAGCAGCTTTCTTTACACCACCCTGGAAATCATCACAAATTTAAAGATTTCATTTGTTTCTGTTACAAAAATTATGTCAACCATTTTCCATTACATAAATACATTGGTAAAATCTAGATAAGCTTTAACAATTAAATGAAAACAAAGAATCCACATGATGTCTACTGGAGAAAGCAAGTAAAGTATCAGCAAACAGTCAGGTAAGTTACTAAATTGTTTTTAGAATATATTTATATATTGATATATTGTTCTTACCACCAGTTTAGGTCTTGAAACTCCAACTAGATCACAAAGTTTGTTTCTAATTTCACGTATATTGTCCATATTTTCATCATCCCTAAAACAAATGAAAAAATGGGGTTGTATTTAGTTGTCTGAGGTACATTGTAACACACAATTAAATTGACACAACTAGTTTGAAGAATTTGATTAGAATTTGTCCCACCCGAGAACAACGTGTGATTTTTTTCGCAATTGTTTTCAAACGTACTAAGTATCAGTACATTTCCACGTCAGGTAGGGCAAAATTACACCTATACATTCCTTTATTATGTAGTACTATATTGTATTTTAGGGTTACTCTCTCGTAGTACATGATTCTAATAAAATAATTAAAATAAACTCACCACATGGTATCACCCAGAATTGTTAATATCTCTTCTTGATTTTCTTCTGGAGTCAAATCATCAAACATCAATAATGTCTCATAAAGCTTATTTGCCGTTGATTTTCGGATCTATTAAGAAGTAATTTTTAAAAAATTTACAAAACTGTACTTAAATTTATGGTTGAGTCTTTAGTACTTTTTTAAAAATAAATTACAGTATGTGTGCTTGCTTCACTACACTGTTAACTTCATATATTTTAATAAAGAATAATCAATAATATTATTTTGTCTTTAAGAAATTCATTTATTTTTATGTAAGCATTTATCAGTAACAAGGAAAACATTTAATTTAATTATATTTATAACTGCATCACATGTAAATACATACTTACCATTGGATACTTGTGACCCAAAAAGATGAGAATTTGTGAGAATGCTTTAGATTGAGTCTCACCTTTGAATAGGAGTAAGTCACAAAACCTAATTCAGGACGATGCAAAATAAAATTTGAAAGTTTAACGTACGAATAAAAACAATTCATTTTAAAACACAAACACACAGTTGTTGAGTATATTGGTAAATATTTTTTTGGTCAAGAAGAACCTTCAACACCAAGATAGCTCTACACACAATAATTATGTACTTACACATCTACACTGCACAGCATTTTTTGGATGTCTTTAGTTTTTAATATCTCTTTCTTGCACACTTCTAGTAAAGCTAGTGAGAATGAATTTCTGCAATAAAAAAATCAGGACTGTGGATCACAACTAGTATAGCTGTGATTTTAAATATGATGCAAGCCATGAATATGCCTTTCAAATATAAACATAAAGCTGAGCATCTGGCTATTATAGAGAGGTATTATTCGTGCTTCTTGTGCTGAAGATCCTGGTTCAAACCTGGCCTGTGTGGAGTTTTAACTGGAGGCTAATCGCTTGTCTCCTTACATAACCCTCATATTAAGATTTAGGCATGCTATGGACACACCATATAACAGTGTTTGTTATATGTTTGTGGTTAATTCGGGTGATGCTGCACTGAGGCTGCTGTGGGTTCCCAGGGGCCTAGCCCAAATTTCCAATTTCCAATCAGAATGAGGACAAATAGAGAATTATTGTTATTTACAGTATTATTATTATTAAACTATTAAAAATATTATAACAAAAATTTAACACTTCAATCCATCTGGAATTGTAAATTTTGTAAGTACTGTATTATTAACTTCAAAATTGCAAAATTAATTAGCAGGTAGGGGAAGTAAATACTGCATAAATAAGCATGTTTCAGAAATAGTATAAACAATTAGAATGCATTTGTTGTTTTCATGGTCACCACATGTGTACTGGAATGCCACAAATGTCATATACAAAATCATATACAAAATTGTGATGTTCTATCCATTAGCTCTTCAAAGGTTAAGTGTGTTGTCCACAAAACAGCTAAAGATAAAAGCATTACTTGGTTTGGTATATCATGTGATATTGTTGCTGTAGTAACTTACTGTTTGCCTTCCATGCCATTAAAACAACCATGTGTCAACAGAATATCAATCATTTTTAACATTGGAACTGAAACTCTGCAAGAAATTGAAGGATAAAATATATATATTGAATATAATGAAATTATCAAATATAAAAAATAATTGAATATATTAAATTACACAAATCAGAAGTGATGTATATATATATAAGCAAATTAAATGGATATGAAATGAGGTTTAGAAATACAAAATTGAGTGATCATTAATAAGTATTTACAAAAAACTTTGATATGCTTGTAGTACATATCCTGGACAATGCCATCCCTAGAAAAGACCCTCAGGAAATTGCACAAAATCTTCTAGTGATGTAACAAAAAGAAAAGTTTGTACAATACTATGAGATGGTAATGTCTAAACTGCTTCGCAATTTTGTCCGTAAACATGCATTTTAACAACGCAATCAATTGACTACATCATATACCTGTCCACTTTTTGGTAGTCTTTGAACACTGCCAGCATTGTATCACTGAAGGTGCTTAAGTCCTCCTCATTCTTCAGACTTGTCAAGAAACCAGTAAGGGACTGACTTGAATATTTTACCTACAAAAAAATATATTACACAAGTTAAGAATTAGGAGTGATGTTTTGCCCTATCTGACGTGATAGCGAATACTCAGTATGTTCCCATGTAAATTGGCAGGTGATTCGAGTGGGAATTAAATCCACAACCTCCAGATAACTATCCTGGCACCATAACCTCTAGACTACTGAACTTCCGCTTAGCAACTAGTGTAGAATCCGATCGCCAATTAGCAGCGGGTACTGCAAATGCTTTTTCGATTTGAGTTTCCATCAAAAATATATCACAGCAGTGATGTCTTGCCTACCTGAAGAATTATCATACAGAATACTCAGTACATTCAAAAACAATATCCAAAAAAATTTGCAAGTGATTCGGATGGGACTCAAATCCACAACATTCAGAAAAAATAGCCTGTGGCACCATAACCACTAGACTAACAAGCTTGCGCTTAGTAACTAGTGTTGAATCTAATCCCCGATTAGCAGCCGGTACTACAAATGCAATTTCAATGCCAGTTTAAATAAAAACAAATATCATAGGAGTGATGTTTTGCCCTACATGAACTGGTATCATGCCAAATACTTCATCCCATCCGAATTACATGCAAATTTAGATTTTACAGGCAACAGATTTTGACTTACAAGTGATTCTGTTAGGCCTCCAACACTGACAGTCAGTCCCAAGATGATTGAGTACCTGTACTTGGGTAGGTTCAGTAAGCGTGTAACTTTTGGGAAAGCATCTGAAGGTGCTGCCCAGTTCAACTCATTAACATCAGACCTTTAAAGAAAATTTCATACCAAGTTTAAATGACATCACAAACCCATGAAAACATTGTTATCTTAAGGCCTATGTAGCATCCTCTCTTAGTGAATGAAATAATTTGATATCATTTTTCACTAATTGCCATGCTAGAAAATTGTATGGTTTTATAAAAACTCCTGCAAATAAAATGGTAGTAAAAGGAGGCATATACTATTTATATTTTGTATATTTATGTTTTATAAAATAAACTATGTATGTGCAATGTACTTACTTTGGGAAGACTTCCATGATTTCCTGATGGTGTGGGATATCAGGTATGGAGGGCTCCTCGGAATAAACAAGACGTAAAAATATTTGCCCGGCAACTTTTCTAATTCTATCAATCTTCTCACAAGACTGCTGCACCAGACAACACATCATTTTCTCACAGCTTAAGATTAAAAAAATCAATTGGTTCTTTTTTAAAATATAAATATTAAAAACAATTAAATAATATTGTGTAGTGTGCTATATAAGACATACTATTATCCAACAGAGCAGTGCTTTTCAATGGTTTATAACTTATCATTAGAAAACAAGTAAGTTAAAATATAGCAATATTAAAATTAAATGAAACACTAAAATACACCTACATAAGTAGAAGCAGTTGTGGATTTCAACATTAGAATTCTTTTAAAACCTACAAAATCTTCATTAATATTGAATTAGGTTGATATATTATCTGAAATCTTGATAAAATTCTTTGATTTGAGCTGTAACATTTTCCATGGTAAAACTACTCAACATGTGTTGTATATATTAATAAGTGGACCCTTACAAATGTATTTCAAATTTATAAATTACAAAAAGTTATAATGAATACTGTAGAGTTTAAGTGAGCGAATCATATCCAGAAAGAATGAATTTTTGTTTGTAAACAAAATAATGAAAAATGTTAAAGTCAGGCTCCGGAGAAAAAAAAATGTTTGATATGCTGTTAAATTGATTTTTCTAAGACAGAAAAAAGTTGTTTTGAGTAAAAAATGAGAAACGGTGAATGAGATACAGATTTTTGAAAATTAGAAAACTGGGAAAAACAGGGGCATACCCACCCTTTTTTACATCTTTCGCTTTTTCACAGATTTTGTGTTGCAAAACTTTCAGATTTGCACTTGTCTATACATCTTTCAAATAAATTGTCTGGTTGCACATTTGATGGAAAATTTGTGCATAGCTAGCCACAGCCTCGGCTATTACATCCAAAAGCAAGCAGTGGTTAAATTTAGAAAGGTTAAGTTACCCTTCTGAATGGTCAGTTTTAATCCAATGTGAACACACCTTTAGTTTATAATAACAATAATTCCATACTTCTATAGCGCATTCTGCAAAAGAAAGCCTCAATACGCTTTACAAAAAGAAAAGATAACAAGCAGTAAATAATTTTGACTTAAACTACAGTACTTAAACTAAAACAGTTTAGAAAAAGCATTTGCGCTATCGGTGTAAGTATCCAGAACAGGGCTCCACCCACTGAAGTCGAAAACAATGTCAATGTCACACCTGGGCATGCAGGCAGTTTATAAAGCAGCTTTTATCCTCCTGTTAGATGTGAACAAAATTAAAAATAAATGTGTTAAAAGTGTCTTATTGAACTCACTTTGGTGGACTGAACATTGCAGGATGTGACCTCACAATTTGACATGTGACCTTTTCTAGGCTGTTCATACTCGATTCTCTCACACTGCAAAAAAAAAAAATTGTATTGTGGAAAGTGATTGGCAAATGATTATTGCGGGAGAGGCACTACTAATAATTAAAAGTTACCTGGATAACAAGCCGTGTTGTATCACAAAAACGGCTAGTTCAACTACTGTATGTGACAATGAAGGCTCTATATAGATAGAGCCTAGGCTCAAGGTTGTTCAGAAATCTTCGCGGTCATGTGCGTGTCACTAGATTTTTCATAAAACACAATATTATGTATTTCATTTCATATCTGTTAGTGTGTATGTAGGCCTACGTGTGAAACAAGGGATTTCCTCACGTATCCGTGGCTACTACTAAAATCAACAAATATGCAAGTGATGCATGATGGGATTTATAGTTCCCAACCGAATCACTTTTAATTTTTTTTTAAAGGATAGCTGGCTTATCTGAGTTATAACAATGTATTTTGCTTATAGCTGGCTCATTTGAGTTATACCAATGTATTTTGCTTAAGCTATCACTGTCCAGTATTTTAATTTTTGTTTTTCTCATATTGTATTTCACTGTCACTCTTTTTGTAAATGTTCATCAAATAAATAAATGAAAATAAAATAAAATGTAATCCACTGAAATTTTAAAAACTTATTTTGTCTCTTTTTAGCTGTTTACAAAATGTTTATAATATGTTCATGGACATGTTTAACATCGGAAGCGCATCAAAGAGATAATTGGAGGAACTGAATTTCAAATCACAAATGGAACTGCAGCATTGCAGATTGCTAATGACGATGACAGACGAATATGTTGTATCACAATAGCAAATACAGTATATGTTTTGTGGTATAGCTAGTGGCCATCAAGTGTACTGTGTCATATGCAAATTAACTCCTTTAAAATTTAACTAAGAAAGGTCATGTGACTGATTTTGAATTTGAAAATAACAGAAAGCGGACATAAAATATGAATGACAACATTTATAACAATACTTATAGACTAATCAATGAAAGAGAACATTAGATTGAATTTTTAATCTTATATTTTATTGATTTAGGTAGAAAAAAAAAAAAAAAAAATATTACTATATATACTATGGAGGATTAAGGAAGTAAGAAAGTATACAAAGTATACAGACATTCTTGTTACTATGAGTGTATTTCTACTAATTGTCTGCCACTCTTTATCTTTTATTTATTCAATCACAATTTACATGATAAAAAAGGTTAGGCGTAGCAAGAAAATCATTGAATTGAAAACAAATGTATTATACAGTACAGTATATGTATCCTATAGACTTTGAATGGCATAAAGGTGTATTCGATTGTCAACAAAGGTACAATTCCCTTTTTCAGAGTGTCAGTGTCAGTTGCAGCAAAAAATTCAAAGGATTTACTTAACTACTTCCGATCAAATACTATATTCAGAACAATCAAAGGTAAGTATTAAAATTAATAGTGATATCTTCAATAATTAAATGGGTTAAAACTTACAATATTTCAATTTATCAAAAAATGCTGTCCCACTGTATAAATGATTAATTTTAATATGCAACACGAAATTTGTAAATACACCTAGGCCTATCAATTTTGCCTTGCTGAAAAGGCATAGGCTTCTTAGGCTTAATAATCGATCAGGTTCAGCTAATAAAATACACTATCACTGGTGACCAACAAAAATCTGTTCAGCATATGGTGAGCTGAGGTTACTGTGAAATCAGTGGTGGATCCAGGATTAGAAGCGAGGCTTCACCAAAACAAAAACAAATGTAGAGTCTAGATCTACAGTCGGCAACCTTCTACTCCTGACGACCCAGAATTTATTGCCATAGCTTCCCACGACCTCCGGTTATCATAGAAGTCACCCTTATTTTTGACTTGTTACTCTATTCATGCTACATACCATAAATTAGAGTGCTCAATATTTGGTCATTCACATGGCATCACAAAAAATATTGAGAACATATGTTACTGCTGATTTCATATTAAGATGAATTTTGCATTGCAAAATGATTGCTATAAATTAGTTCTAATTTCTATACCCAACTCATTCTTAGGTCATTCAAATTAAATTTGTAGTGCGTAAATCATTATTGTATGAAAACTTAAATTGTTTAAAATTCTCTCACAACCCATGGGTTGCCGACGTACGTCTAGACCACCTCAGGAACACCATGAGGTAGAGGTAAGAAAATTTAAAATTATAGCACCTCTAAATGACCGGTAATGGCTTAAATTTGGATATAACTGTAGTCCAGGCCTCAGATTTTTTTTTCCAGGACTTTCAGGTAGCGGTGATTGGTGGCGCTATAGATTCAAAATATTAACTTCAAGATTTGGCAATAAACTCATGAATATTTATTAGTAGTTTCTTATTCTCGACAGCAGTTTTGATACGTCATGTGCGATTATGCGATGCAATAAGCAAGGCTCAAGCCAAGTACAGTGCACCATCTAATTTGAGACCACTTTTCAAAAGACCCAAATAACAATCTTCAATCTTTTAACACAAAGCCAGCCCTCTAATTACGGACCAACGCCAAGATCACCCCAAATTTTCAGGTTCCAAAAGTGGTCTCGAAATGGAAGGCAAACTGTAGTAGGCATTATACAGGCGTATGGTTTAACTGGCAAGCCTTATAATGAAGAGTACAGTAGTTGAACACCTCAGACTTGAACCCTTTTTTTATTTTAATTCTGAAATATATATTTTAGAAATAAATATTGATTACTTACAGTCAAAATTATAATTCTACTGTATTACATACTTACTGTATGTTGGTGTGTCATTTCGTACAATTTCGTACAATTTTATGTTGGTTCAGTAATGTACGCGTGAGTGACAATACATCCATAACAAATAATTGAACCCCTTTTTTATTATAATTCTGAAATATATATTTTAGAAATAAATACTGATTACTTATGGTCAAAATTATGTTGTTACTGTATTACATACTTATTGTATGTTGGTTATTATTTCGTACAATTTCTATGTTGCTTCAGTAATGTACGTTTGAGTGACCATACATCCCTAACAAATAAGGCCTACAGTATTTTGTAGATAACAGCCTAATTATTATTTATTTTTAGATTTATGTTATGTTCTTTAATGATAAAAGAAGGTTCAAGTATATGGATGTTTAACACTTTCTCCATCATAGGTCTACTAATAATAATAATAATAATTCTGGATTTATACAGCGCCTGTACAGTACAGCTTGTCGGTGTTGCATGCATGTTGTCCACTTGCTTTGGATATCGTATAAACCCTCGACAGCAGCAGGAAAATCTATAAATATTCATGAGGTTATTGCTGACTCAGGGGGAGGCGTTATATTGAATCTATAGCACCACCAATTGTAGACTTGCCACAAGTCTCTAATTTATGGATTTTTCGTAGTACAATAGTGCATTTTGGAAAGCGCCACCAGCGTCAGTTTATGTTGAGAAACTTTTTTGCCATGCAAATAAGTAATATGAAACGCCATTTGTGCCAAAATCGATTTATTCTTAAGCATTTCAACTGATTTAGACAAAGATTAGGGACTGGAACCCAGTCTACACCAATTGTCACTGCCTCAATTGTCCAGGAAAAAGTAATTGCATCCAGCCCCACTCCCCCAAAACCGTATCTGCATTATTTTTTTTACGTTTTATCGTGGAGTTTTATTTCACATTCAGGCTTCTACTGATAAAGTTGTAAACAGTCAACTTCAAAGCAAAGCAGCTGTATAGTATACTACTAACAACTATGGCAGCATCCTCTGACTTTAATGGTACAACTTTTTTTTTTTTTT
>NW_022720008.1:26696-67334 GCF_011630105.1 Anneissia japonica | reverse complement strand
CTACAGGAACTAAAAATGTGAATGATATTAGTATGTGAATAAATGGAAAACATTTTCAATCTGTTGCATCCTGAAAAAAATGATATTACAAAATAGCTTTCTTAAATTTATTTTCTCTGAATATTAATTGCAGAATATGACTATTATGTCATCAGTGACGATGAGGAATGGGAGAAAAATACAATAAGTGGGTTGAAGAAAAAAAAAATACGTTGTATTAGCAGAAAAGAGTGGATTCCTGGAAAGTCCAAACTTGATAATTTGATAGAACCACTTAAAAATTGCAAGAAGGTTGTTGTAGGATTTCAATCATCATCATTATCTGGTAATCCAAATTATTTGGCACAAACTGTTGTTCAAAAAATGCTGGATAACAATAGCATTAACAAAGGAAAACTTATTCCTGTAAGAATATCAAAAGATGCTATGATACCAGAATGTCTAAGCCTGTTAACACCAGCAAATGGTTGGGAAGACAACTTTTTTGAGATGTTGTTGTATGCATTATATGAAGAAAGTAGGTATTTTCATTTACAAGTATTTCATGATTAATTACAATAATTATTCAAGTGATTTCTTTATTCATTTAATAGTTCAAGCCTAAAAAAATTAACAAATGAATGACAGGAATGCCAGTTTAGTTTTTTTCTACACTCAGTATTAATATATTATTATTGTTACAAATTTATTGTCATAAAAAGCTACTTATTTCAAATTTAGACAAAGGGAATATGCTTAAGTATGTATACGTATACTGTGTCCTGCTATTGCAGTAGTCAAAGCATCCTGCAATTGCAATCAATCTTTCTTAATTTGGATCCACTGTGTCTGTCTTGTCTTCAGCAAGCATCCTAAAGCTCATTCGGTTTCTTTAGAGATCTGAATGTTCCCATTTCTGCATTCTTACGGTAAGAGCAACAAGCTTTGTATTTGTTCATGTTGATGGCATTTTGAAAATGTATGTTTTAAATACTAAAAATAACCAGGGACTGTCAAACATTCAGGAAATATACTATATATATATGTATATATATATATATATATATATATATCGCATAGAGACTTCGTTTATCTGCGCTATATAAGTCCATCTATTATTATATATTATAAGTCAATCGTGACGTCTTCACTGTAACTCCCAATGTTATTTGCCATTCCCCTTGGCTTGATTTTTTTTAAGTTTGTGTGCAAAAAAAAATTCCTAATCTTTTCGTCACCGCGAATACATCGCGCAATGCGATAAAAATTAAATTGTAATTGAAAATTACTTTCGTAAAACAAGCTTAATTAGAACCCGAAGAAAGTTACTTCAAATTCAGTATTAAGTATAAAATGTTTGAAATGTTTCTTTCTTTGACAAAAGTCTATCAAAATAGCATTACAAACAAGTTCATTGTATCCGTACTACTACTAATAAGGACATGATTGAGGCATAGCATTGTGTAATACAATGTTCTCGATGGGTATTTGGACCTGTTCAACCATGAAGCCTTCGTGGTCTAGTGGTTATGACGCTCGCCTTGTCAGCGAGAGGTCGCAGGTTCGAATCCCATCGGAGGCATTTTATTACACAATGATTTTTCATAGGACTTTATTCGTTGAAAAGCTACAGGGTAGCCTACGATGTTCGATCATGTCCTTATTAAACACTGTATATGTACCTTTGATAATTTATATTATATTTATTCAACAGTGTTAACGGCTAACTTCCTTCAATGTGATATAATATACGACAGTATTTCTAGCCGTATTTCCAGATTTATCTGGCCGAACATCGTAGGCTACCCTTGAGGCATAGCATTGTGTAATACAATGTTCCCGACGGGTATTTGGACCTGTTCAACCATGAAGCCTTCGTGGTCTAGTGGTTATGACGCTCGCCTTGTCAGCGAGATGTCGCAGGTTCGAATCCCATCGGAGGCATTTTATTACACAATGATTTTTCATAGGACTTTATTCGTTGAAAAGCTACAGGGTAGCCTACGATGTTCCATCATGTATATATAATCAAAATTTCATAACACTCTGCTATTTCAGAATCAGCAACACCACAAATGAGCAAGGTAAGAATCTGATATACTACTACTTAAATTTTAAGGGTACTTGATAATACAAATATTAATATTGAAATTCAATAAATTATTTTGGACCCCAGATGAAGATATATGATCTACCAGCATAGTTGTATAAACACCCCAAACAAGTACAGCCTAATTAACTAATCACAAGTATTTTTATATGACATTTTATAAAAATATAATATTTAATGTTTTATATTGAATAAAAGATACTGAGATATATCAACGGATACAGCATAGGTACTGTAGAATTTTTTTGGCGATCCAAGGAAACCCCTGCTGGTTATTTACCAACATCTTTATAAAATGGTTTTTTCCCCACTAAAATCACAGGAGGGTCCGGATAAGAGAAATCCAGCACAGGGACCATCTCATGTTATTTGCTACACATGACTGTAGCTAACTATGTTTAATTATTCTGGTATATATTTACCATTTTCGGGTTGGGCGGTACAGTAGGACCATTAACAAAAACAGGACAATCCTACCACAAGTGAGACAGTTGGAATCATATTTCAGGATCAGTATAAAGAAATACAATAGAGTCATACACTTTTATTCTATTTTTTTGCAGATGTCTGCAGACAAGGCATGGCACACAGACGAAAGCAAAGATGAACAAATTACATGTCAAACTCATTCCACCAAAAAACTGGAATTTTACTGCTCAACCTGCAAGATATCAGCATGTAAACGGTGTGAAAATATTTTTAACTGTTACCGGAACAAACATGAAGTGATTGAAATGAAAGTGGCTGTAAATGAGTTTAATGGCAATGCTAATGAACTTATCGCGATAGCTGAGGAAATTACAAACAGATTGCATGGGACATTTGATTACATAAATAAAGATCGATCACATTTTAACAATCATCTACAATTATGTAGAAATGCTATAGAACATCAAGAAGAAACACTTATCAAACAAATAAAAGAGAAAAGCAGAGCACTGAAGGCAGATCTTGGAGAGAGATACAAAACTAAGAAAGAAGAGCATGAAAGTAAAATAAAAGACCTTGATTCAAAGCTGAGTCAAGTGAATAATCTGAAATCAGCAATTAATGCACTAATTAACAAACCAGAAGAAACAGAAAAACTTCAATCACTTAAGACAACACTAAACACCATTAGAGATAAGGTCCTAGGAACTGATGTTGATAAATCATTTCAAATGATGACACCATATTTTAATCCATCTAAACAATTGAATGAGTTATTGAATACAGAGGGCATTGGTAAAATCAAAACTGCTGATAGCATGATGTGTAAGGTTACTAAAGATGATGAAGCAATTACTGTCAAAAAAGTAGAAACCTTTGTAGTGACTGTATCAAGCGTAAGTGAGAGTGATACATGTAAATTAGCTGCCACATCAAAGGATCTCCAATGAATATCAAGGAATCCATGATACTTGTTCATACCATTGATAACATTTCAAAATATAAAGAACATTGAAAGAAGGCTAAAGTGACAGATGTCATGTTAGATAAAGATGGATGCACATTATTATCAAGCTACAGTAAAGATATAATAATGTTTAGTCAATCAGGTTCATTTGTTGCTAGGATACAATTACCACAGCAGGTGCAGGTCAATAAATGCATCTAATGAGTGATGGTCACATGGTGTACAGTGATTACTTAGGAAAATGTGTTGTAATTTGTGATGATAAATATAGAGAAATCCACTCATTTGGTAAAAGAATATTGAAATATCCAATGGGTTTGACAGTTAACAAGGAAATTAGAGTACTGTATGTAGCGGATCGTGGGCTCACTTTGTGTTTAAATTCAATGTCGACGATGGTAAACTGCTGGGTAAGATAGGTTAAAGTGAAGAGGTCAAATGAATAAACCAGAAGATGTCAATTTAACCAAGGAAGGTCATATGATTGTTGCTGACTTTGAAAATAGCAGAGAATACAAACGTTTGATGAAAAATGAGGGGGGAGTCGTTCATTGAAATTAAACATTTCAAGCCTTAATTATTGGGAAGTAAAAATACAGCACTTTTAAGGGTCAAGATAATTGCCTTCAGAAAAATTATTATTATTAAGATTAATTTTGCCAACGAGTACATCATTGTGTTATTTTTGGCATGCATTATTTTTCCTCTGCTCCCAGTTGGAGTATAGGGGAATGCTTGCTCAATGTATCTGATTCTATCACATATCTTGGTGTTAAACTCTGCGGTAAACTTAAAAGTGATATACATTTTGCTAATAGAGTCCGTAAATGTCTACAAGCTTTTTAGTCCTTACAAGGTACTGGTTTGTGTAAAAACGTTCTTCGACTGACATCAAGTCACATGTTTGGAAAACTAACCTCTCCCAAATGTTAACTTATGGCTGCCAATGTATTGACCTATCAAAGTCGCTGTGTTCTAAGCTCGAAAAATGTCAAAGTAAACTTATTAAAGCATCTCTCAATTTTCCTAACTATTATAGAACCAGTAACTTATTATTAAACTGCTCTTAAAATTCCCAAGATTTATTACGTTAAGAAAGCTATGGAACTTGACCTTGTCTTCCAAATTGTTAATACTTCTTCCATTTCCAAAAGGTTTTACTCACATTTAGTTAACTGCGAAGCCAATGATGATACCACCTGCAAGAGTACTTTAATTGACAGAATAATGTCAACTTAAAGAGATAATTTGTTTTTATTCGCAAACGTTTGTCTTGATAAGCAATACTAACTCTTTCGTTAAAAAAGTGTAAAAAGTCACTCGGTAATGAAATCTCAGACAGTATCAGGACTATTTTACATTATTCTGAAAATTATAATGGTGACCTGTTGAGAGAATTTCTATCTCCTTCTTCATGTCATATCAGTTTACTGCATGGAATTCGTTTTCATGATTAGCTTTGAATTGATCTGGTTGATTTTTTTTTTTTATTCGATAATTGTTTGCTTTTCTTCTGTATTTTATCTGTATTTTTGATGTTCTCTTTCTGGAGGTGATTATTGAATAAATTGAATTGAACTGATTCCTTTGTCGAAAAATTGATGCTCTGTTCTCTGATAAGGAATTTATCAAGAATTTTCAGTTAGTAGCAACCACGACATCATGTGTGCTTGTAGTCTGAGTCGACTTTACCGCTAAGCAGGTTAATTTACTGTTAATGTAGTGCAGTTAAGTCGCCTTTATCAGGATATAATTGACTGATTCACGCTGGATTTTAATCTAGATAAGTGGATCTATATCTAGACATAAGTTTCATGTAAACCAGGCTAGAGGGACATGATTAATTAATTAAAGACATTATACTGTTAATCTATAGTGGAAAAAAAAATTGATTTTTAGGCCATTCTTTTTTTAGCTCCCATATACAGTTTAGCTCATTTACTCAATACTCGCCTTTGCAGCAACTTTAATATTTTGCCACTACCAGGCCTCGAATTTAACCGCGGCCACTGCGACCATTGCCGACGGTGCCCTCCCAGTTGGCCTTGGTGCCCCTGAAAAATGAAGCACGACGACGGCCACTACTTGCCTGCCCTTTTGAAGCCTTGGCCTCGATGCCCTCACGGTGCTTAATATAGATCGTTTGACACGTAAAATAAATCTAAGTAAGAACGTTTAAATCTTGAAAGAATATAAAACACGAAAGCCAAAAACGTAGGTCGCCTAAGCTAGCCTAGCCAGGTTGCAGTGACAGAACAGAACATGACAGAATTTCCATGTGTGTTGTTGACAAACTGTTTTTGCAGTTACCGTTGTGTGCGCATGCGTCTTACTCTAGCGGTTATTGCAACATAAAAATGGGCTCATTTTACTGGTTCATTTCGTTGGAACGAATTTTCGTTGAGTATTATTTTCATTCGACTGGTTTGTTATAGACTTCGTTGACAACGAAAATTGACGTAAACCAGAGTGCGTTAATCAGCGTTAAGTTACCCACGTGACCAAAGAGAAACATGGCTGATTGGTGATTTTTTATTAGCAACATTTGCATTAATATAACTTAGATTAAATTTCATAAAATAAACATTATAATATTTACCCACATGGAGTCAAACAATTATTGTAGGCAAACAGAATAAAAAAAAAAAAAACTGGATGAAATTATTTTTTTTAAATGAAAAACCCATACTACCACAAGTTCAAGCAATCTTGATTATGCAACATGTATCGCGGTAACTATACAGCCATTTTGTTTTGTCGAGTATTACAAGTTTTCTATTTGACTGGTCGTCTTCGTTGAGCAGGATGTTACCGCTGCGCGCAGGTGGGCGTGGTTTAACTAAGAATGACCAGTCAAATACGGCCTTTGTATAGTTGTGCACGTCATCGCAGCTTTTGCGGCCAGTTTAGAGTTGTGGCTTCCTCCGATGACGACGGACTGAGCAACAGCACAAAGATATCGAACTTCTTGAAATTTGACTGTTTTGTACGATCGCCGACCGCCGCAGTATATTTCAACATTGAATCGATAATTAATAGAATACTCTAAACAAAGTCATATTACCACTGACAACTATGGCTTGGCTAGGCCTAGCTTGCCTAGCCTGGCTACTGACGAATCAAGGCACTCGCGAGAAATTAGTACTAAGGCTAAATCAAATTTTGCCTTGGGTGCCCTTTTATACTTGAAAGTTTGGACTTGGTGCCTCTCCATTTGGCCTTGGTGCCTTTCAAAATCATATCATACCGGAGGCCATTTGGCTTTGCCCATAAAATTCCCAAATTCGAGGCCTGCACTACATGCCTCATATAATATTCAATAAATACATTATGATTTGGATTCTCATAAAAAAGTGCCATTGTAAATATTTTGTAATAATACTGTAATAAGAATGTTGGGGAGTCTAATGTAAAAAGAATGAAATAAAAGTGGGTGAAATGAAAAAAAAAAATTAATGACTAAGATGATGTCATATATAATGATTGTAATTAATCAACTTACAGAGCACCTATATCGCCACGGTTATCTGTAGTATAATCTTTCATGGCTTCCAGAAAAGTGTTATAGATCAAGTCCACATTCTCCAGACAGACGCTGTTGGCTGTGCTACCTGATGGATTAACCCCCACTGTTGAACATAATCTGGTGACAAACAAACAAACAAGGCATAATGCCAAATCAAATAAATTGACAGTTTCACATCCTAGACCTCATCAAATTTTGGAGCTATTGAAAAATTTACTATTTGCTATATATATATATACAAAAAAAAAAAAATAATAATCACAAGCTGAAAGAATGTTTTCAAAGTCAAAGTGGATGTGCAAATAACAGAATACATAACAAAGACTTATTTTTCTTCTTTTATAACTAACAATTTATTTACCAGCCTGTTTACCACTGATATTATATAGGATAGTAAATAGTAAAAATTGAAGATTTTTATTCAATATTTATTTATTCATTTGTAATTTATCTATTTAATTTATTTACTATTATTCAGGTGACATTCATACTCCACACCCTTTGGATCTTCTGCAAGAATAAATTATATAGTGTCATCTACCATTCCCTCTCTTGATCGGCTGCCATGACAATCCATCATAACTATATTCATTTGTTGTAGGCACATGTTACTGTATATTTTGGTATAAGAGAACCCATCAAGAGGCAAATGAGCTCTTTGCATTCTAAAGCCCTTTCCAGACTATCATATTTTTATTTGATAAAAACATGTGACATGTCTAAATATGGTCATGATGACATCACATCATGACCCCATATAGGCACATCATGACTACATATGGGCATACAACAGTTTTTTGTCAAAGAAAAAAAATTTATGATCTGGACAGAGCTTCAGACCAACCTTGCAATGGATGCCAATGCTTCAATTCTTGAATCTGCATATTTTCCATCATCCTGTTGTTTACCACTCAGTTTAGTTGTCTTGATCAACGCTAATAAAATCTAGTAATTCAGAAATCAAATAAAAAAGTTAATTATGTATTGATTCGAGTTCCTAGTCCACATTTCAAGCGCCCTGAGCATCTTACATTAGATGGATTTGTGCGGTATATAAAACTACACTATTATTATTATTATTATGTATTCAGCTTAAAATAAGAATCTCTTTGCATTATTTAAATATTGTAACAGGAAAACTGGACAAAAAACTGTTTTGTGCTCATATATAATCTAGTAAGTCAGAAATCAAATAAACAGTTAATTACGTATTCAGCTCAAAATAAGAATCACTTTGCACTATTTAAATATTGTAACAGGAAAACCGAACGACAACCATTATCATCATCACCGTCTTAAAGCTCTGTGCAGACTATCAAATTTTCTTGGACAAAAAACTGTTGTATGCCCATATATAGTAATGATGTGCCTATATATGGTCATGATGTGATGTCATCATGACCATATTTAGGCATGTCAGATGTTATTGCAAAATAAAATTTGATAGTCTGGAGAGCGCATTAGCCATTGCTATCTCAATGGCCAATGGAAACACTGAAAAGTAATGTGTAACCACCTTCAATGTCTGAAGAGTATTCCATTTTAAAGAGCGATATTTGAAGTGCTTAACTTACCTGCTGGAAATGGCCATCAACAATAAAGTGTGGTAGAGCGCCAAGAGCCATAGCAAAGCCTTCCTTAGCAAACTGACTAACATTTGACAACTCTGATATGTACCTATCAAGCAGTGTATCTGTAATTAAATTCGGGTTAGTACATCATTTATAACTTTGTGATTTATTTATTAGTAATATTCGGCAATATGGGCTTTACGTAGATTGTAAATTAATGGTTACAGAGGATATTAGAAAACCGGCAACCTAAACACTGAGGTACAATTCCATTTTTTTCTGGAAGTATTAACTGAGAAAGTAGGTAAAATTTACCAATGAATTCCTGTTTAGCTGTCTTGAAATACTCGTTGAGGAAGTGGGGCAGAGCAGAAACTGCAGCCACCTGTATCTGACGATTCCAAATCTGTAGACACTGGATGTTGTCTTCTAAGACCTCATGCCAATGCTCTGAGAAACAGACAAGAGCACAGTTAGTGACCACTATGTTAGATTTCAACAACATTTTAATTTTAATTACTTCCAATAAGGAGGTTATGTATTGACGGCAAAAATTACTTGTTGCTTGGATAGCGCTTTTCCTTTCAGTTACAAAGCGGTGTGGATTTTCCCTGGTCAGTGGGTCTGCATGCTTAAGTGTAGCTGCCATATTGGCGCAGCAGCGGGCAAACTTACCAGGTTCTCATTTTACACCTGGGTGGGGAGAAGCAATGAAAATGAAGTGTTTTGCTTAAGGACACAAGCGAAATGCACAGCGAAGGATTGAAACTCCAACCCATCGAGGTTGGGAAACCAAACAATTCCTGCTGCACCAAACCGGTTCTAATGAATGGATCATTATAAAATTTAATGGAATGGTACATAATAATTAAAGAAAGATACCTTTCAGTTTTCGAAAGAAAAAGTCGAAGGACAAGGTCAAGGTCACCGAAATTTGATTTGTTACCATCGAGCATAAATGAAATAATGAAATTTCTACATGTATTCATGCAGCATTCAAGAAAACAATGGCCTGAAAATGACGAACGATTCTATTATTATGTTACTGAGGGTATGCTGCAGTTTTGCTCATCGTACATGGCTGCACTTTGTTGGTAATGTATTCAAGCACAGGGTGGCAGTATGAACTCTACGGATCACTGCTCTATTTAATTATTTTTCTGTTTTATTCAGTATTTGTCAGGAAGGTTCCCATAAGACACAACATTGGAATCTTCAGAGGCTAAAGATACTAAGAAACAATACAAAGAAAATCATACTTCCTAATGATGCAATGTCTATGGAAATTAATTAAAATACTGAATTGCAATAATCAGGAGGATCAAACAAGCTATCCTCATAATTTATAACATTCTTCATTAATTCATCCTAAAGAAAATCTCTGTCCAGATTATCGAATTTGAGGCATGTTGCGGCGAAATGGTTAAGTTGTTGCACAGGCCAGTATTGAGTAAATGAGCTATAAAATATGGGAGCTCAAATAATTGCTTAAAAATCCAAATTTGTTTTTCACTATAGATCAACAGTTTAATACCTTATTAATCATGTCCAAAAGTATTAGTTCTGGAAGTGGTCAACAAATCGTTTATTTAACATTATTTTGATAGTTAATTCTATTAAACAATGTATGCACAAATAACTTTGAAAGGCAATTACTCAAAACCATGTTTATCTTGACTCTAAGAGTGCTGAACTTTCACTTTCCAATAACTTAGGCTTGAAATGTCCAATTTCAATGAATGACCTCCCTAATTTTAAAGATCACATTCTCAGGTATCTGAAAATACCAATAACTTGAATTTCAATATTTGCTACAACATGATTCATTTGATTTGACAAGAAAGTGCTGTATACCCATATTTAGTCATGATGTGATGTAAAATCTGTGACATGCCCATATATAGTCTTGATGTGCCTATACAGTATATGGGCATGTCACATGTTTTCGTCAAATAAAATGTAGTAGTGTGGAAAGGGCTTTAAATTGAATTTGTCAAGATTACTTACTTAGAAATTCGGAGTCATCGTGAAATGGTAGCTGTGACATTGATGATTTTCTGATTAGGAAACAGGCAGCAGGTCTCATGAATTCACCACTTATACCGCGGAACATCATCGCAGCATCCATCTTTAAACATATAAAACAATTAAAAGGCATCTGTTTTAATAGTAGAAAATACTCATTACAAAATCTCTGTAATTTCAAACAATACATGCCTAAATTTTCATTGCTGCCATTTTTATGAGTGATGCTGTGGCTTGATAGTAAAAGTGCTTGCCTTCAATTAAAAGGGCCTAAGGTTCAATCCTTCTATCTATGCACTATGCACAAAATACAGCTTAAAGCTAATTTAATGAAACATAGACACAATAGTAAATATATCTATGTTCCTACTACAGACTGGTCATTTTAAATGAAATAAGAGTAGTAAACCGTGTCCAAACCATTAAATTTTTATTTGAAAAAATGGCTTGCCTAAATATGGTCATGATGACATCACATCATAACCATATATAGGCAAATCACAACTAAAAATGGGCATACAATAGTTATTTGTAGTATGGACAACAGGGGCGGATTTTCCCTTTTGTAAGGAAAAAAAATTTTTTTTTTAAAAAGAAAGAAAGAAAAAGTAAAAAATAATTTCCCAAAAAGCCTCAGAGGCTATTTTCATACGTCTAGAACACAAAAAATTCCCCCTAGGATTGTAATTTCTCGATCGGCCCCTTTGGCGCCCCCACCCTCCTTTTGGACATCTCTGGATCCGCCACTGAACAGAACTTAGTCAACACTAGTACCTTCTTTGTTATTCCTTTAATTGATTCAAACACGCTGACATCTACAAGATCCACCAATTTCCTTTGGAAATATAAATTAATATAATAATTACAGTAAGCAATATTAAAATGGAAGATATCACACTATTTTTACAGCAAGCTACAGTACCAAGACCTTGTAATGCCAAAGGATGAGCAATACTACACTATGTGGAGTGAGTATGCCAATAAATAAATATACAAAGATTACTAACAAAAAAGGAAACAACTTTACCTGGAATTAGCCTTTGTATGTTCATACACAGCATGGAGAACCTCGGCAAGTGCATACACGGCACCATGCCGTGTGTTGAGATCAATGGATGTCGTTAAAGGAAGTAGATATGGAATCACTACAAAATAAATGAACGCATCTTGCATATCATTAAAAGAAACAAAAATGAATTCACTCAGTAAATGAAATAGTATACAAATACAACATAGTTTGAGGTGAAGCAGTGAATTCTACGTCCCACGGTGGTGGATGATTGGGACTACCTCCTGAGGCGAAATGGGGGAAGGTAGTCACAATCAGCCAACAACGAGAGAAGTAGAATTCACTGCTTTTACTGAATTAAAACCATGTTTTATTTGTTTTACCATTCCTCATTAATGTTAAGCAGCAAACCATCCGTCTACATCAGCCATTTCGATATGTGAGGGTAAAATTATGCAGTTTGTATACGGTTCAAGTAGACAGGGGTGCATTTTTTAAATCTAGGTAGTACTTTTTTTTGCCATATGCTAACTCTGGCACGTGCAAGGAAGAATATGGTTTTTGCAAATTTAAGAGAGATGGGGATTTAAGGTGCCAGGCATGATCAGGTCCAGCCACAACTTGGTTACAGTTTGTATTGAATTGATACAATACAGAATACATAGGTACAGTAGTAATTATTTATTTATCTATTCGAATTCACACAGGCAAAAATAAAATAAAATATCAATGAAATAAAAGATTGCCGGTGACAGGAAAAGGCCAACAGGTGGACAAATCACATCTCTGATAGCGGTCGATCCTGAATTGCACAGACCAAGATATAAAATCAACAATATAAAGTTTTAAAATGTAACACTAAAGTTTGTAAAAGGAACTCAATGCATAAAACAAATAATACAACAATCTCAAAGAGAAACTTTAAGAAATTGCACATAGTTGTCAAAAATTTTAATTGGGCGACATTTGACATAGCGACAACATAACAGCCAGCTGCAAACAAATATTTACATTAAACTTATCGAGAGAGAGAGAGAGTATTAGAAGCTACCGCAATCTTTTCCAGGTGGAACAGGCTGATGCAAAGTTATTACCTTAAATCAATATTTATGAGGTATAGTAATATGCAATCTGACCTACCAGTCTTGGCCATGTACTCAGGTGCTAATGGCGTTAGTTTATGTAGGGCCTGACCAGTCAATTCACGTATGTTACTGAAAATAAATCAGAAAGTTATTCATCTTATTGGGTTTACAGAAAATATAAAAAGATGAAATTGCAATTAGTTATAGTCTATGGTAAAATTTAGAAGAAAGTTCAGACCTTAATTAAAACATTAAATTGCTCACATAAAATTATCACATATAACATCAAAACGAGACATCTGACAGCTGTTTATTATAAAAATTTTTAAAGACATAGTCTGCCTGCCAAAAAGATCACAAAAACCTAAAAAATTCAATCAAAACAAAAAAAGATTGAAAAAAATAGTTTCCACAGATTTACAGATTATCAGCCAATTTAACGGTTTATGCAAAAAAAAGAAATAGAGGAAAGGTTATATTTAACTGTCCGTTAATTGATGGAGAAAATGTTTTCTTATTCAATTATTTTAATTGTAAGTTAATAACTTACTTAAATATAATGAATAAAAGGTGTAGCCGTATTAGTCTGCTCTAGAACCACCTGGTGAAGTCCACAGGTGTGGATGAAAGCAAAAGCGAATAAATGCATCTTTTAGTCTTTGAAGTGCTGAGATTTGTCATTTCTTATATTACTTAAAATATAAAAAATAAGCAATTCAAATTCTACAATCTACAAACCTGTCCCAATGGTTACTTTTGACCTTGTAGAGGTGCTCTATCAATGGAATTGTGTACTCTTCAAACTGTGCAATGGTATAACTGAGGAGAAAAATGAACACAATCACTATAAAATATATATATATATAAAATTTTTTTAGTAATGATCTTATTTTGTGGAACTGTTCACCACACTTTATTTTCAAAACAATTATCTGATTATACCTCATTTAAAAAGCTGCTAAACACATTTCAATAACTCATTGAAAATGTTGTAAATCTAGAGCTGGATTATTTTACTTTTATATGATATTATTTTATGTGTAATATTTTACACCAAACTTATGAAACAAGCATCCCAGCTTGAAGAGTTATCAACTGTTATGCTTTTATTAGTTGTGTGAAGTTTTTGTAACACTTTTTGTAAATTTTTGTTAATGATGTTTATTCTTGTGAATGTATTCTGTTGGTCACATGTTATGTCCAATCTAGCAAATTTTATTTGACAAAAACATCTGACATGGTTAAATATGGTTATGATGACATCAAGACCTTTAATCCTGACACCAAACAAGTCAGTACTCAATGAAAAGTAGGCTTACCTGATACTGAGGTATGTGTTTGTACGATTACCAACAGCATAATAATCTGCTATACTCAAAATATCAATACCGTGAGGAAAGGTGCCTTGACGTCCAACATTCTCCTGAAATGCGGCCTAGAAAAGGAAAATCCCATACCATTTACTGATTCTGTATTCTACTCTATTCTATTATGAGTCAGGGACCAGGTAGTCAATAAGGTCACAAGTCAAATGGACAGCAATGAAGTTGAACAGCGACGGTGTTAGGTGACCGAGCAGTTAAGGCAGGGGCATCGGAAAACATATAGCCATAATATCCGTGCTGATTTAAATGGCACTCTCGGTTCTAATGGTGTAACAATCTTCTCGTATAAAAATTATAAATTGTAGGCCCAATTTACACAACTTGGGTCATATGCATTTTAAAGAACCCAGTTCATCTGTCGAGATGTGTAGGGGGTTACCCCGGTGTACTGGTCCATGTAACCCTAGTTGTGGACAGGCAAGAGTAGTTGGTACCGATTTACCAGGTAGCTCAGATACGAAGAGACCCTTAGGGAAGAAGCAAAATTACTGTAAAAGCTAGTCTACACCTCAAGTGTTTTGAGACCATTTCAGTATAATGCGGCGCTATATAAATCTAACTACACTACCTTAAATACCAAGAAAATATAATAAACAGAAATGGTTCTAATATTTCTAGTTAAAGGAACAATAGCAAAAATAGTTGATTTATCAACGTAAATATTGTCACAAACAAACTACATGCTTTCAAATGACCTTGCTGAAATTACTCCTAAAATACATTCACTGTTGGTTCTCGTAAGGATGTGATAAAACATGACTTACTGAAGCAGCATATCTGCAGTTGACCTCACGGTCAAATATCGCTGTGACGATAAGGGCACTTGCAATACTGTTGACGTAAGGCTGAATGTCATTTGGGTCATAGGCTCGAGCAAATGACCAGCAGACGTAACATGCAGCATCACGTACGTGAGTGCCTAATAAGATACAAAAAAAAAAAATTGAAAACATTTCCTATGTCACAATAAACAATATGTTTGAAAGAACAAACTAGTTTTTCTTTGAATTTTATAGTAGTTTGTCATGGATTCATTTATTATTTTCCGCCAGTATAATAATAATAATAATAATAATGGTCGACTTATAGAGTGCATATTGTGGAGATCTCTATACGCTAAATATAAATGTTAACCAAAAAAATTAGACCCAGATGGTACGGAACAATGGGTGTTGATGGAGAGTAATGTAAGTAAGAGTAATGACCGGAAATGGTCTGCCAGTTGGTTGTTACCATGCGCCAGTGATGTTGGAGTACAGCAAGATGAAACTATGTATTGCATGAATAAAGTTCGGGGTTTGTCGGGTAGTGAAATGATTATTGTACATTTTAAGTGCTCCCTCCATGCATAAGTGTAAGCTAAATTACGGTGATTAATTAGCAAAGATATGGTGACAACTATTAGAAGTTCCCTCTTTTCAAGAGGGGATGCAAATACTTTGTGAAAATGAGTACGCCGCAGCCCGCGGTACTCATTTTCACAAAGGAATACACTCAGCTGGTTAGCTAACAATAGGCCTATGCAAATTTACATGAACACCTGGTAAGAAAGGTTTGCAATCACGTTCTGTTGCCTAGCAAACGTCTGTACTGTAGCGTGGGGGGGTGGGGGCTAGCCTACTGATGTACTGTGTATAGCTGGGGACGATGAAGCATAATATGACTAGGCCTAAGTAAGTAGACAGTGCAATTTTATGTGATAGAAAGCACACTTTCAAAAGAAATAAATTAAAATAAGAAAAAAATTAACTAGAGCCTAAGAATAATTCTGTTGCAGACGTACCTTATTTAGGTATTATATGCTAACTATGTGGTTCTTGTAACCCTAGCTAGACAAGGCACTCATGTGCAAAGCAGTAGTGTTTATTTATCCATGAAAAAAGCACGCCGGGAAAGTTTGCTTTACCAGGAAAAGATGACGTAATCTAGCTTATGACGTACAGTATGCATGCTAACTATAGCGCGAGTGTGACGTCACCAAAAAATAAAAATTTTCTATTATAACCAAAATACTAATAACTACAAGGTTTGTGGGCGTAAATTCCCTTAATACAAATTAAGGGTAGCACCATCTCCTTGCCATACAAATTACAGCTCCCATCGACGTCTGTGTCGAGAAGTACGGGTAGCTGAAGTTTTTCTCGAAAATCTGACTACGAAACCAAATTGAAATTCACGTTCCACTTCTGACTCTGAGTTGCTTCGCACACGCCGCTGAGGGCGGCATTCCGGGAAGCCTGCGTCAAGAAAGTAGTATATCTTTCCAAATTATAACCTTATCCTATTATAAAACATAACAGAACAGGAATTTGACCTTAATTTTTTCTTAAATGGTCCATTCTGAATTTACAAAAGCTAGAGATAGAAGTTTTTTTGTGAGAATGAACCCAGGGTGTTTGAATTAGAAGAAGAGCACCCCTTTCACCATTCCACAGTTGCACTTGACCTTGTATTTGTGTATGTTATTGCTTACCTACACTATGAGCACCTCTCTTCTCATCATAAGCCAAGGCCTTCAAAACCACTGGAACAACTACAATAAATTCAAACATCAAAAACATTTTCTAAAATATTTAGTAGAAATTACCTTTTAATAACAAAAGACAAGAACATATCTTCCTTTGAATTTATACACTGGGAATTATATTGCAGCATGGTCATAAAATTTTATTTTAAGAAAATCATATTTTTTATTTATTCATAATTTTTAATTATTATTTTAGAATTAATTTTTAATGTATAAAAAAGCTTTGTTAAGCTCTGTACAGACTATCAAATTGTAATTGACAAAAAATGTGACACGCCTAAATATGGTCATGATGACATCACATCATGACCATATATAGGCACATCATGACTATACATGGGCATACAACAGTTTTTTGTGGTCATGATGACATCACATAATGACCATATATAGGCACATCATCACTATATATGGGCACACTCAACAGTGTACTAACCATCAGGTAGACGGCTAGGCAACAGCAAGCCTCGCCGACCAAGTTCAGCCAGAGACAGGCAACCACCTTGCCACGCTCCATCACTCTCTCGCAAACTGTAGCAAAACATATAATGCATAAATGAATGTTAGGTAAGGCATGGGATAAAATATACAATGCATAAATGAATATTAGGCAAGGCATGGGATAAAATATATAATGCATAAATGAATATTAGGTAAGGCATGGGATAAATATATATAATGCATAAATGAATAAGAAATGCATAGGATTGGTAATGGTTGGTCCTATAATTAGGTCATTACTTAAAAAAAAACCACCTTAATTTAAAAAACACTGTGCTTGGACAACACAGTAATGGACCTCTCAGCTAAGTCCTGTCTCTTGCATATTGTTGTTTACATTCACCAATAATATTTTTTTTTCTCCTCCATCTGGATGTTTTTGGCAAAACTATTTGCAAAATAACAAAACAAAATTTTATTTATACTTTTTGTCTGCCCTCCTTTGACGATCTTTAAAAAATAAGTTTGCGAAACAAGGTATAAAACAAGTCTTGCCCTACTCAGTTGTTAAGCTTAATTGACAGACACTCACGTAAACAACTGAAGCACAGACTCTACAACCTCATCTGCCAACTCTTGGGGAAGCCTTCCAGTCAATCGTCCAATTCTGAAAGAAGAAACCATGTGAATGCATGAAAGAAAAAAAATAACTCCATAATGGATAGTACTCTGTAAGTGCAAACTAGTTTTAAAAAAACACACATAAAATGTATTTCTAAAAAAGACATACTGATTTAAAATGTAGGTAATTATAAATTCCATATTTATATTGCTCCATGTTTTAAAAAAAATATCTTGTGTTACATAGTAACATTGTGCTCACCCTTTGGCAGCTGACCATCTGACTGCAGTGTTAAAGTCCTTTAAACCTGATAGTAAATGCTCTGGAATTAAAGAACAATAATAGTAATCATAATGATTTACTTATATAGCACATATGATGAGATCACACTATCAAGACATTAGTCATTGGATTAAACACCTGTAGAACACAAACTCGGCTCCCAGGGTGAGTATTCCATAACGCTGGAGCACGTAATCACCGCATTTGACATTTTAACCCTACCAGGTACCCACTTAGACTCCTGGGTGGAGAGAAGCAATGCAGATAAAGTGCCTTGCTCAAGGACACAAGTGAAATGCACAGCAAGAGATTGAAACCCCTGACCTCGAGATTGGGAAACCAAACATACAGTACCTGCTGTGGCAAACCACTTCTACAATAAGAATCAAATGTTGAGAAATCTTTGAGGCATGTGATATAATGGAATGATGATGATGATGACGATGTTTCAATAATATATGTTGGTGGTGATATAAATGACAGTGATGATTAACTGGTGATGGTCTTGTTGTCAGTGATACTTACTTTACCCTACCTTACCTTAACTTACCTTACTTTACTTTACCTTACCTTACCTTTCTCTACCTTACCTCACCTTCCTTTAACTTACCTTACCTTTCTTTACCTTTCTTTACGTTAGCTTACCTTTCTTTACCTTACCTTATCTTTCTTTACATTACATACATTTCTTTACCTTACCTTACTTCAACTTTACTTTACTTACTTTACCTTACATTACCTTACATTACTTTATTTTACTTGACTTGATTTTACTTTACATTACTTTACCTTTACCTTTCTTTAGCTTACCTTACCTTACCTTTCTTTACCTTACCTTAATTTACTCCACTTTACTTACCTTACCTTACCTATATTTACCTTACCTTTACCTACATTTACTTTGCCTTACCTTAATTTACCATACTTTGCTTTACTTTACTTTACCTTTCTTTACCTTACCTTATCTTACCTTCCTTTTCCTTACCTTACCTTATCTTACCTTTCTTTTTCTTACCTTACCATACCTTTCTTTACTTTACCTACCTTACCTTATATTTACCTTACCTATCTTTACCTTACCTTTCTTTACCTTACCTTACAATGACTGCCTACCTACCTACTTATTTATTTATTTATTTTATTTAAATTTATTTTATTTTTTTTTAACCAGTTAAATTCTATTTACTTTAATTTTTGTAAATAACAAAAGTGATGTTTTATTATTTATATTATCTGTAATTTCCTGAGATTGGGTAAATGAGCTTTCAAGCTAAAGTGTCCGTCACTATCATCAATCCAAGATCTTAGGAATATTTTACAATTTGTTTGTTATTTCTGTTGTTTATTCTGTGTAAATTGTATTGTACACTTTTTTGGCTGAATAAAGAAAGAATAAAAATAAATGAATGAATGAACAAGCAGTATCTTTGCTGAAGACTCTTTATATTAGTAGTATGTATTTTAGCACTTTGAACCATTTGAGCTAGTTGAACAGTGATGGAACCTGGTATAAAACATTTTGATTCAGTGCACACAAATATATTACCACAGACCTTTGTTCCTGTCTTCTACTTTGCAACACTTACCTATTATCTCCTCAATCTCCTCTGGTATATCATAATCTTCCTCCTCTTCCACTTTTATGTCCTTAGACGAGGCAACGATGGAGGATGCTTGTTCTGATGGAGTTTGGAGGTTGTGTAGGAGTGAGCGACTGCCTCGGGCATAACTGTGAATTTCCAAAATAATTTCCATTTGATTTTGCTTTCCATTATAGTTCACCAACGCATTTATATCTTTTCACAACTCTCGTAATAACGCCCTCCTTCCCATCCCTTGTTGCACACATTCCTACCGTTATTCTCTAAACCCAGCATACTCCCTGTCTACTGACCCGCAACAATCATCTTTTCCCTATAAGGCAATTACTTAACATGTAGACAAATGCAGTACTATATCACCTTCACCTTGATGGAACATACCTCTCTTTTGTGGTAAATAACTGTAAATAATTTATTGTATTGCATTTTATAAGTTAGCAGATAGTAATGCTTGATGGCACACTAAAGCAATAAATTGAATTTTTCTAAAGGTTTCCAAGTTGAACTAATAAATGAAATTCTCTTCTGTTTCTAGGTATTCTGGAAGCCCGTAACAATAAAAAATGTAACCTACCGCCAACTAGCAACTTTAGCTTTCATGAATGTAAGGCCGAGTCGTTGTACCACTTTCATGGCCATCTTGCGGATGGCGTTGTTGAAGCTTTCAAAGAGCTTACATGAATTTAAACGTTCCAAGATTGCTGGGGCTAGAAAAAGAAATGTTTAAATTTTCAGATAAACTATTTGTATGATGAAGGTGAGATCTTGGCAAAAGAGAGCTTTAGTTATCTCGTTCCGATAAACCAATCTACCGAGAAGGCGCATAATATTGTGTATGACGTAAACGTGTCACCAGTTTAGGTCTAGTTTTAGTTTTCACACCCTCAAAACCAGAGATTCAGTTGCTGGATCACAGGCGATGGATCAAGAACCAAAAACTGAATTTCAAAAAAATGTCATTATATTATATATTACATGATTATAATACTGCCCTGAGAAAACAATCATATAATATTAATACTGATTGCAAATTCACTAAAATTTTTGCAGATGTTCACATAAAATCAATGTATTTTGTCTTAGGCTAGGCCTTAGCTAGTCTGAACCATTAAACTAGCCAATGTGCCACTAGGGCTCAAACATGTGCTATAGACGTAGCAACAGGCTGTGCTGCCACCAAGGTGTTGGTTTCGTAAAACAAAAAACAGGATAGCGAAAGCTCACTATTTCTGTTTAATGAGAACGCACAAGAGTGGGAAATTTCTGACGGCGGATTGGTTCTCAAAGGAGATAAGAAAGCTCTCTAATGTCTCTCCTAGTCACACTAAAAAATTGAGTTTCTATTATTATCTGAATTCAGAACATGGTTTGTGTGGAATCTCCAAGATGCACAGAATGTGGGACAGTCACAGGCAAGTGAATCCGCCCAAGGTTTGTGGTGTGGTTGTGATGAAATACAGTACTCCCAAGTAAAATGTTAATATACACAGAATTCTAAAGATATATTGTATGTAATGTTTGAAAAAATAAACCTTTCAAATTTAAATTAAAACCATGAACTTACTTATTATTATTAAAATTTTTTTACATAAAAACAGACCAAAAGTGGTAATAGCTGATTTTAATTACAAAAAGGTCAAACCCGTAGTTAATTTAAGCATATGCTAAGAAAATTGCAAAGGGTATTATTCAAAGATTTTAAATACTGCTTTAGTATCCTAAACTGTATTGTGAATTATTTGTGAACTTTCTTTCCTTTAGTTATTCCAGTGTCAAATTTTTAAATTAACTGAATCCAGAATGAATATATTTCCTATGTAATTTATTTCCAATGTATTGTGAATGTTTTGTGAAGTATACATGACTATTTAGAGGACTTTCAGCAGTTTTATCGTAATTAATAAACATAATAATGTCTCTATAACTTGTTTTTTTTTGTAAAATTACTGTAGTAGGAAAACAAATAATAATAATATTTTAATAATAATAAATATTTTTCTATTTTTATAGCTATTTTTAAAATTTCATATATAAGTAATCATCAGTTTTTGTTTTAATTTTTTTATATCTATTTTTATGTAATATACCTATCTAAATAATTTTTAATGTACATGTCCTTGTTTTATATATGAATGTATTTAATTGCTTTGACAACTATTGTAATATCCAATCTATTATAGTATGATTGCAATAAAGATGAATTTGAATTTATTTTGAATTAATAACAAAATTAAATTATACATATTAAGTAAACGATTCAAACACATTTTTTTTCACATTATAATAATTGGTATAATGTTCATTTAAGCATATTAATTTAAGAACAGAGAACACATTCGTGCTGCCTTTTGCCCACTCTATCAAGCTACTTGGTTCATTATACCTTCTGCTAAGCCCTAACCCTTGCAATATCGTTGCTTAAGGTCCCATAAAAAACAAACGGGCATTGTCAAACGGAAACGCATGCTTTTGTGGGGCACATGTGCGTGTTTGTGAGACACACGCATATTCCTGGCCCGTTCTGACTGGCCCCGTTCTTGTAAAGTTTGATTAACACCGCGGAAAGGTCCACGGTATCTAAATCGTAATATAAATTTTACTATCATTCTTACCAAATGGGATCAAGTCGTCTCTCTTTCCATGTTTGAGAAGTAGAGCCTAAAAAAACCCAAAAACAAAGAAATAATAATTCTACCACCATTAAAATTATTACTAGTATAGTTTGCATTTTTTTCTTTTAAAATGGTTGAGAGGCCAAAAAACACCACAAAGAATTACAACAAAAGTATACATACAGAAATTACTTCCATTTTACCATTGCATTCCTAAATTATACATTAAATTAAAGCATTTATAGTTTAATGACAACTTACCAAACTACTCAGAATTCCAGAGATTGCAGTCATTCCCGGTATAGATCTACCTTTGATTAGACATTAGAAAACATTATGATAAATAATTTAATAGCTTAATAAAGAGATAACTGAACTTACATCATTTTCACATTCTGCATTGTAAAAGAGAGCAATCATATCTAGTGCCCTCAATGTTTATTTAACTTTGACCTGTATAATATGCCTACAATGTTTTAATAGATTTATCAATACTTTACTTCAATAACTTCAATTAAAGATGCAGTTCTTTGAAAATTGATTATCATCTGATCTCATCCTATACCTACTTCAATCTAACACCATAAACAACCTTTACTAATATTATTCTAAATCTGAATCATTATGAAATGGATAAATAAATAGAAAACTGACTACAATTCTTGCATTATTTTCACAACACAGGTTATTTCATTGACATGTACAATCAGTGGGGGATCCAGGAATTTGAAATAGAGGTGGTCCAGTGAGGGACTTTGACAGATGGAGGGTCTAAACCATGTCAGCCCCACCGTGGTAGGGACAAAGGTAAGAATTAACTTATGATTATGGCACCTCTTCTGCTTGCCTGGGCCTTACAATGGTGCGTCAGCAGTTTGTTCTTTAATAATCAACATGTGTGAGTGTGTTTGTAGTCTTATTTATGGGTTTAGATCAGAATTTATGTGTTCTTTTAGTGCAATTTTTCTGGTATGTAGATGGCCCAGTCAGTTGAGTCTTCTCCTTTTCATTGTTTAGATTATTTTATTCTCTTTAGTCTTCATGTATATAGTGTTTATTTGTTATTCTGTCTTTAAGCTTTATGTTTAGTATCCTTCTTAGTAGTTTCCATTGGAATAATGTTTATACTATTTTCAAGTTCTTTTGTTAGGGTCCATAGTTTGCTGTTGCAAATGAAAAGCGGGTACAAAGGTGTTGAGTATTATTATCTTTATACTTAAAGACGTTTGTCTATGGCTTTTTTCACCCTTTTTTTATATGGACCTCAAGATGACTTAAATTTGAATATAATTTTCTGGTTTTCTCTACTTTTTGTATAACTTTGAAACATTTACTGTAGGTGGGGGGGGGGCTGTCTGGGCTCCACTGGAATCTGACCTGAAAAAGTTTTACTATTTAGTGATAACTGAAGAGCAACGTCCTCTTACTGTCTGTCTTGGTCAAGATGGTCAGACACCAATCAATGAAGACTGGTAGCTGCTCTTTTCTTACATCTGGTCTGGTAACAAACCTAAGCAATGACAAAGGGTGTAAGATCACACAATTTTTTTAAATTATTACTTTTGTCATATAAACAAGAACAGAAGGGAATTGCTTCCATCACCAAAAGTAATAATTTAACAACATTCTATTGTATGTTATTAATTATAACTTTTTGTCATGTAAACAAGAACAAAAGGGAATTGAGTAGACAGAAGAGGAGGCTATGAAAGATAATTTAATTTAGACTTAGCAACAGGAGCATTCAGATAAATATACAATAGGTTTTATTAATTAATGATTACATTTTACAAGGAAATACAACAGGAGGAATGATTATACAGCAGAAATATCATATTTTTTGTAAACCAATGATTTCAGCCTATGGGCTGCCTGTTTTGGTGTTCTATTTTTATAGAGTGAATAAATAAATAAATTTAAAAAAAATATCGATACATTTATTATGAACAGGGTCAGATGGGATATGCGCATATCATAGAATGGAAATAAATTATAATTCATCTGTTATGTTAATAGCAGTAAGCGGGAAATGTGATACATTGATGAAAACGCCTTATCCAGACTATCTAATTCTATTTGACAAAAATAATATAGTCATGGTGACATTACATTGTGACCATAATATAGGCACATCATGACTATATAATGGGCATACAACAGTATTTTGATTACTGTAATTTACAACAGTATTTTGATTACTGTAATTTGGAAAGAGCTTTACACTGTGCATTAAATACCTTCCCTTATAGCTATGCCCAAAATATATATAGAGTTTCTACAACTTACTTTGAGAGCATATAAGCAGCTGCATCCCTTGACTTATCACTGACATCCAAATACAGCTTAAGAGAAAATAATTACATAATAATAAATTAAAAAATTAAAAAATAATTAATAATCTTAAATGAAATTATCAATGTTATCATCAACTCCTTCATAAATACCACCCCCATTCCACAACCAGGACTGGGAAAAATTTTTTTTGTCCGCCGGCCATGAAATTGTCTCGATGCCTCGTGCACCACCAGTCTGTGCACCACATGTTATCTGTACACTAAATAGTTTAACAGTTTATTTTCTGAATTTTTTTTGCTCAAAATGCCTCCAAGACATTCATGACGCCTCCAACCGTGGGTCACGTGGTCATGTTTTTTTTTCCAGCCTTGTCCACAACATTATCATCATAATCATAATTATTATCACTACATCACCATATTCATATCTCTCATCCTCATTACAACTTCTAATGTCATCACTGTCCAGTTTTAAGAAATTGAAATTCCTTTATTGTCATTTTATTACCTTGCCAGCATCTAAAATTCTCAGCATGATTGGCGCCCTCTTCTGGCCATCCTCTGCCACTACATTGCTGTCAAGACGATGCATGTCAAAAGGAATCATACACACAATGGAGAGCCACAGAAGCAGCATGTATCGCGTCTCCCATGTCTACAGTTGAAAATGCAGAAAAGATTATTATACACCTGCACCACAACTTGAATGTCGAATCAAAAGATTAGCACATGTTAAATATTATCATTTCATTATCATCATCAGTTTAAAGTCTATTATTATTCCATGCAAGCATGGGTTAGACTGTACTTGTAATGGCAGTTTTCCATTCTGCTTATTTGTATATTAATTTGGGTAGTAAATCACAGGCCTCACAAGGCAAGCCCTTCAATCGGGCAAGCTTACACACCAGCCAGACCACTTCCAGTCCGGTAGGGAGCCCCAGAATTTGACAAACCCTTTACTCTGGCACATTGTTGGTCCGCTAGAGTTGGCTCGGGATAGCCAAGCAAGGCTTACCAGCATATAAATACTCTTGAAAATCTGCATCTTACTTCCAAACAGCACCAAATTACAGGAGGATCAAGATACATGTACAGTAACACTATCATTGTGTGAAAATTTCAAATTGGTCCAGTTAGTTTTTGAGTTATGTACCCGGAAGGACACACACTCACAGAGACGTGCACATAGCAATACACTTCACCTCTCCTTCCGAGGCGAGGGTAACATTGATGAGTAATTGTCTATTTGTATGTAAATATGTAATGCATACTTTCATTCTTATTGTATGTAACTATGAAATTCATACTTTTATTCTCCCATTGCATTGTATGGTGACTGCGTATAAACTGTATGTATATCTGTACAAAATGTTCCTAATGAAAATGTATACCTACTTTAAAGTCTTTGACGTCCTGCTTTGCTAAAATGGCAAGCACAAGCTCCAGGTCAGGTACTTCATGTGGCAGGAAACGAACTATGACCTTGTAACCTCTTGCCTATACAAATAACAATAGCATCCCTTATTTTGTATAGTTTAGGAAGCATAAAATTATTTTACAGTACATACTGTATGCATACAAATGGGCGTGTTCAGTCACTACCTCAGCAGCCATAAAGAGGCAATTCCGGCTACATTCACATCATTCGACAACAACAAGGGGTTGAAATGAACCACTGCATTGGGTTAACCCCCTACTTTTTCGAAAGAGGCAACAGGTTTTTAAAGTGCACACGGGCCAGATGTATACACTGGACCTCCATTTTAAGTCCTTATCCGAGAAGACTTGTTTCTACCAAACTGAACCCTGGGCGAGGAGCGGCTGGAACCAGTGCCAATGTTAAAGCTGTAGTCAGCGGCGCCCCTGCCTTACTGGCCACTCGACTGATAGAATAATAAAATAAAACCAGGGACACTGTACACGCATATAGTAATTTCAATATTTTCGTAAGAAGTTTGTACATCACTGAAATATTTCGATCTCTCACATTGAAAATTAAAAAATTTATACATTATAATAAATAACATACAAAAAAATTATGATAAAACATGTATTAACATTTTTTTTAAAAGAGTTAATAATGGTAACAGGAATAATTTCATAGATTGATAGTTCAGTGAGCCTTGACTAAACACTTTTCATACTTTTGAGAACCTGAAAGCAAATTATCACAAATGAGTGGTTTATTATCCACTCATCGATGATTCTGAATACAGTACTGTACCTCAAACACATGTTGCATTTTCTGCAATAACTACAACATGTAGATTTACATTTAACTTCACTCTGACACAAAAAAACAAACTGAATGAAATGATACATTCAATTTTAACACCTTCTCTCACCAAGCTCTCTTATGACATGTCTGACTATATCCTTCTGCTTAGGGCAATCTCCCTTTTCTTACAAAAACACACAACATAATTTGTTTATAAGTATTTAACAAATTTATTTCTATTTTATCTTACTATATTTAATCTCTTTGATGTAATCTTATTGAACCTTTTCAGTCTTTGTATAAGTTAATATGATACTTGAAGTATATAGTAAACATTAATTTTACTCCTACATAATTGTACATAATAATCAAGGCCAAGAAAAAAAAAAATGTAGATTCTCGTCCTTTATATTTTGAAAAAAGAAAAATGAGGGCACTCTTCTTTCTTTTTCTTTTATTTTTAAGAAGTAGAAACATTGATTAATAATAATAATAATAATAATAAAAACTTTATTTAACCACCGTAAATAATTGATCACCTCAATGGTGTTTTTCATCATTGCCGTAACAGACATAATAATCAAACTTAACAAATCTTAAACAAAGAATAATGTTAATTAAAGAAAATAAAAGAAAACTAAAGCAAACTAACAGAAGCACTAGACATGATTCATAACATGATGTATCCCCAACCACTAACGAACAAGAGTGGAATTTTACTGTGATTTCGTACACTTTGGAAAATAAAGGAAATAAAAAATTTTAAAAAATTGGTGAGGCAGAGAAAATGGTTGCGCTAGTAGAGAAGAAACTAATAATGATTTTTATTTGGCCCAATGACAACCTGAATTGTAAATAATACAGGATTATATAAAGCCAATAGTCCTATGCTAATTCCTGGTAAACAATTAATTAACTTATTTTATTTATTTATTTGGTATAAAACTGTCACATCAAATGCAAAAGACAATCCTGTGAGTTTACATAACAAGCTTGAAAACAAAAAAAAAATTTTTTTTAAGTACAAATTACAAAAAACATTAAAATTATTAATATTATTTACAACTCTAAAATTATAATTATTTTACTAGATGTACCTTAGTTAACAGATACAACAACTTAAAAGCCAGGTGAGATAGCTCAGGATCACCTTGAGTGTCAGATGCTATTTTTAGAAGATGAGTCAGCATCTCCTGTAGATGAGGATCCATAAGGTGTGGTTGTTCCTGGTAATGGTCAACAATGACTGCAAGAAGATGAAAAAAAAAATATAAAAAGCTTTTAAATTAAGCATGATGTCAAATCATTTGAATGGTTTCTGGCAAAATTAACTTCATTAAAGATTACTTAGGAAAACCACAAAATCTGTGTATGGTCTCCTAGTGTAGCATCAAAGCAGACATAAACCTAGGCCCTGGCCGACACTGCAAAGCACTATGCGGAGGATATATTGAAAATTACTGTAACTCAAATTTGCACAGAATCCATATTGTAAAGTTTTTTAATTGCGCGGAAGATATCTAAAAACCTTTTGTCTATTAAATTGCATTGGTTAATATATTAAGACTTTGGTCAGTTAAAGCCTAGTTTTTAATTAAAGCCTAATTCTTGGCAAAATCTGTATGGAAATCGGCCCTAATTTTCCAAAAGACGGACAGATTTCAAGGCAAATTTTTTGTGCAGAGGATATATTCGCCGCACAGGCCTAACTATACAGTCCGACACAGAATATTGCTTGGAAAAAAGGTGCTCAAACTCTACATATGTGCGTAATATTATTATAATTATTTGATTGTACACATAGGCCTAGCCATGGCCTAGCTGGCTAGGCCAGGCTAGCCTAGAACACTGATTATACCAAAACAAGGTCTACTTTTCAGCAACATGCAGACCCTGATATAAAGTCTATTAGCTAGATACAAAACCGATAGAGGGCGCCATAGATCAATACAAACATCACGATAGAAAATAGTGCCCCGACAGAGATAAGATATCCAATGTATTAATTGGGTATTTCGCAGAAAGTATACAACAATTTGACCGAATTACTTCCAGATAACTCTCCAGAAATGATTTCTGGACCAAATTATTGGCTTTTTAAGCGTGCAAATCGATTTAGTAGAAGTTTTTTTAGTACAACCAACGTTTCGTCAATTTTCAATAATAAAAGGAAACCTTCGCTAGTTTTTTGGTTAACATGTTTGTTTTCTTCAGTTTTTAAACTATAAAAATAAAGATAAGTAAGTTTTAAATATTTGTGGGCATATTAATTGAAATAGATACTGTAGCATAAAATTCTATTGTCTTATCACGTACCGCAGCTAGGCTCGGCTCGTACGAATAGAAGGCGCCCTCGTTAATTTGCGGCGGTTACATGCAGGGTAAACGATGTTTTCCCCGTGTTGTGTTCCACCGTGTTGTCTGAGGCCTGCAATTAGGCCTAGAGTTATTATTATTATGTGATTCAATATTATTTATTATACGTAGAATCTATAAGTTGATAACAATTATTAAATCTAATATAAATATATATACTAAAATACTAAATTATTATCGTTAGTAATCGTCAAGTATTATTTTAACATGGCCTAAAATGCTACATAATTATACTGTAAGGGACACACATCTTGTATAATAAAAACAATAGGAATTAACTCCAGCAAGAAACATATTTAAAATAGCATACCTCCGCTAATATTGGTCCGATTTACATAATTTTTGTTTTAAAATGCTTCATTCAGTTATGTCTTTCTATTAAAAATAAATAAACAAATATTTGGGACATTTCAACCTTTTATGTTTCTAGCTACCTCTATATTAACAAGGTCCTAACTAGGCCTATAAGGCATAAGGCCTAGACTAAGATCGAAGAGCCCATGATGGCAGTGCCAGACTTTTGACTTTGGCAGTGCAGGGCTTTTAGTGGAGCTGCTAGGCCTAGGTATACTAGGCCTATAGCCAACCTAGCCTGGCCTAACTGCCTAGGCCTACCAGGCTAGAGACCCTACCTAACTTAGGACCTAGCCTAGCCCTAATACTAGACTAAAATTGCTTACATGTAAACCGCTCCACCACAAGTTCAGTCGCAATATTGTCTTTATATACATCTTTCAATGAATCAATCAGCTTATGAACTTCATCTACTTCACTGAACTCCTCGCGTACTTGGCCCTGAAATACTTTGTCACCACCGGCGTTGTTTACACTGGTCGCCATTTTTAGCAGAGATTGATTGCCAGGTATTTCCTTAATTTCAGTAAATTTTTTGTACGTATCTCCTAATAAACGAACTCTCGATTTTACGGTAGTTGCTAAATACAACGGGTTCAGCCGAGGGGGCGTGGCTTCGTATGTTGACGTCATGCATAACTGCAGCTATGTTTTGTTTCCGATTTTACGAACTCAACAATGATGTACAGATAATTTTGGCTTCTGTACAGTACTATTTTGTTGCAGAAAGCAGAATCCACGTCATATTTCCATTGGCAAGGCTCCCTAGGACCCTTACCACGAGATGCTATGAAAATTCGAACTCTCTGGATTACGAACTTTCTCGTTTACGAACCCTGTTCGGACGGCTGACGGGCACTTAGTATGGTAATGGTGACGGTTGGAGACTTATGTAGCGCATAATATTAATACATGGTCTCTATGCGCTGAACAGAAAAACAGAAAATAAAATCAATTCAGTGGGTCACCTAAGCGAACCAAACTAAAATAAACAACCGAAAACACACTATAACACAGAAGGAAGATGTTACTGACATCATCATCATCATCATCATCATCATAATAATAATAATAATAATAATAATAATAATAATAATAATAATAATAATAATAATAACAATAACAATAACAATAATAATAATAATAATAATAAAAATAATAACCCAGCAGACATTTCCAAGGTGAATCGACGTCAAATGTCGACGTTGGATCGACGCGTCTATCAGCGCAACGTCGTATTGACGTCAATTATCAACGTCGAAACGACGTCATATATCAACGTTGAAACAACGTCAGGTACCGACGTCGACAAGAGGTTGGATAATATGTTGGATTTGAAAGGTGGATCGATGTCAAATATCAACGTTGAAATAACCTCAAGTACCGACGTCGACAAGAGGTTAGATAAATGTTGGATTTGAAAGGTAGATCGACGTCAAATTTCAACGTTGAAACAACGTCAACAGGGGCGGATCCAGAGATGTCCAAAAGGGGGGTCGAAAGGGGGGCCGAAATTTGGGCCGATAGAGACAACAATATCCTAGGGGGTCCGGGGGCATGCCCCCGCGAAATTTTTGTGTTCTAGACGCCCGAACATAACATTTGAGGCGTTCTGGGCCATCATTTTTTTCTTTTTCTTTCTTTTTTCTTTTTTTAACTCCCAAAAAGGGGGGGGGGGACCGGGCCCCCTAAATCCGCCCCTGGTCAAGTACCGACGTCGACAAGAGGTTTGATAAATGTTGGATTTGAAAGGTGGATCGACGTCAAATATCAACGTTGAAACAACGTCAAGTACCGACGTCGACAAAAAGTTGGATAAATGTTGGATTTGAAAGGTGAATCGACGTCAAATATCAACGTTGAAACAACGTCAGGTACCGACGTCGACAAGAGGTTGGATATGTTGGATTTGAAAGGTGGATCGACGTCAAATATCAACGTTGAAACAACGTCAAGTACCGACGTCGACAAGAGGTTGGATAAATGTTGGATTTGAAAGGTGAATCGACGTCAAATTTCAACGTTGAAACAACGTCAAGTACCGACGTCAACAAGAGGTTGGATAAATGTTGGATTTGAAAGGTGGATCGACGTCAAATATCAAAGTTAAAACAACGTCAAGTACTGACGTCTACAAGAGGTTGGATAAATATTGGATTTGAAAGGTGGATCGACGTCAAATATCAACGTTGAAACAACGTCAAACGCCGACGTCGACAAGAGGTTGGATAAACATTGGATTTGAAAGGTGGATCGACGTCAAATATCAACGTTGAAACAACGTCATGCATCGACGTCGACAAGAGGTTGGAAAAACGTTGGATTTGAAAGGTGAATTGACGTCAAATATCAACGTTGAAACAACGTCAAACGCCGACGTCGACAAGAGGTTGGATAAACATTGGATTTGAAAGGTGGATCGACGTCAAATATCAACGTTGAAACAAGTCACGCATCGACGTCGACAGGAGGCTGGATAAACGTTGGATTTAAAAGGTAAATCGACGTCAAATATCAACGTTGAACCAACGTCACGGATCGACGTCGACAGGAGGTTGAATAAACATTGGATTTGAAAGGTGAATCGACGTCAAATATAAACGTTGAAACAACGTCACACATCGACGTCGACAACAGGTTGGATAAACGTTGAATTTGAAAGGTGAATAGACACCAAATATCGACTTTGACTCGACGTCAGATATCATGGTTGAAGCAACGTCCGCAAATCGACGGCGACAAATAGTTGGGTTAACGTTGGTTTTAAACGGTAGATCGACTTAAATATCGACGTTGGATTAGCGTACAACATCAACGTTGATTCGACGTTGACAAGAGGGTAGACAAAGCTGGACATCAGGTATTAGTGTTGGAAACAACCTCATTCATCGACGTCGATACGACCTTGAATTTGTGAATAAAAAATGTTGTTAAGTTAATGTCATATCTAAAAAAAGTGAGCAATAAAACAAACTTATTACCAGATTCTGCAGTTTAAACATATTTATTCAGAAGCACACAATAATACATAGACAGTGTCTAGACTATTTCAAGTGTCCATTCAGGCTACTAAACTTTGACTATGTACGTCTTAAAAGAAATAAAATGCCACCATTAAAATTATATGAAAGTACTATACCATTGTACTTTATAATTCATTCGTTCCACATATGATAAAAAAAAAAAGTAATAATGTAATACTAGACAACCATGTCCAGAAGTATCTTTATTTTTTTTTAAATTTAATAGATCTTACCCAACCCATTATACACTCAGTTTATAAAAATATTAAGTGGAAATTATGAAATTTTGAATTGAAATTCGGGTGTTTGTTATGCCTGTATTCACGTTAAAATTTACAAGTTTAACGGCGAATGGTAAGATATATTTAGTCCAACCTGGAAAATAAAATGAAACAAAATGGTACTGACTAATTTGCAAATGAAAAATTTAAGTCCATAATTATTTGGCAACATAAGTTAATAAGTTTGAATTAAGCTTATTAATATAAAAAAATATCCCCATCAATTATTAGACCTTGTTCTGTTTGACATGCCTGTATGATCGAATAGAAATCAAGAATTTTACCAAATGCCTTACCATTTTAAAAACTATGGCATAGTAACCTTATTAAATAAAAGCTAATTAAATATTTTAATATCATGAGCATCATAACGATATTGTGAAAATTGCTGAAGTTATGTATTACTTTGTGAAATCCATATAAATATAAACTTTATGTATAATGTAACGGAATACCACCAGTCAACCAACCCTTAGCAAACCTTTCCCTTGAAAATTTTCCTTCAAGATCTTTTACCCTTTACTTATACAAAGTCGCATACCGTAGGCCTACTGTAAATTTGAATCTCACCCGCAAACAATCTCGCCTCCGGCACAAACTTAACCCTGTAAGCTTGCCTCCTAATAAAAGTGCCCCAACTAACATTTAATGGAGTTGTCGGAGGGTCTAACTTACCAGAAAATAAAGGAAAGAATCTGACTAAAAAACGAAATCGAATACGTAAAGGAGTATATAATATTTATATAAAAATAAATATGCCTAACAAAATGAAATCTATGAATAAATACGAAAATATATACTGTATCGGTATAGGCCTACTAACAAATTTGAATTGTAATATTGAACACGGTAGGTCTTAAAACCTAACAAAATCAATATGCGCTTATAGACAAAACGGAATATACAGTAATATGAAATATGCCTTAAATTATGATAGGCCTATAAAAGCTATTAAAACGGAATGTAAGTAATATATATACAGTATTTCTTAACTATATATACACATAAAAATAACAAAATCGATATGCGCCTATAGACAAAACGGAATCTACAGTAATATGAAATATGCCTTAAATTATGATAGGCCTATATGAAGCTATTAAAACGGAATGTAATAATATATACAGTATTTCTTCAAAGTATATATAATCATTTTAAAAAAACAGAATACGGTGTTATAAGGGTTCAATATAACATACTGAAATAGAAATAACAATGAAACGGAATCTTGATAAATATAATTATCACGTCTAATACTACGAAACCAAAAAACGGTGAATTTATTTGGGAGCGAGTTTGTTAGGGGCGAGTGTGCTAGAAAGAAGGCATCTTTGTTAAAGGAAAAGTTTCTTGGGAGAGGATAGAGAGTGGAATATAAATCACCTAAGATATAAATCACTGTACTAAAATATTATAACAATTAAACATATTCGTAGTTTAATAATGAATTAGACTATCGCTTAAAATGATCTATAAACAAATCAAAGAAAAAAAAACACTGACGTTAAATCAACATCACATCGACGTATACGTCGTTGTATTCACGTTAAATTTTTTGCAAGTTTAACGACGAATGGTAAGATATATTTAGTCCAATCTGAAAAATAAAATAAAACAAAATGGAACTGACTAATTTGCATAATTTGAAGTTACCAGCTTAGAAAATGAAAAATTTAAGTCAACTCGCCCTTAGCAAACATTTCCCTTGGAAATTTTCCTTTAAGATCTTTTACTCTTTACTTATACAAATTCGCCTACCGCAGGCCTACTGTAAATTTGAATCTCACCCGCAAACAATCTCGCCTCCAGCACAAAGTTAACCATATAAACTCGCCTCCTAATAAATCTGCCCCCAACTAACATTCAATGGTGTAGTCGGAGGGGGGGGGGGGTATAACTCATGAGAATAAAGGAAAGAATCTGACTTAGAAAACGAAATCGATACTTAAAGGAGTATATAATATTTATATAAAAATAAATAGGCCTACCAAAATGGAATCTATGAATAGATACGTAAAAATATACTGTATCGGTATAGGCCTACTAACAAATTTGAATTGTAATAATGAATATGTAGGTCTTAAAACCTAACAAAATTAATATGCGCCTATCGGAATCTACAGTAATATGAAATATGCCTTAAATTATGATAGGCCTATATAAAGCTTTTAAAACGGAATGTAAATACAGTATATCACTATCCATGATTAGACATATTACAAACACATGCAGAGTAGTATCCTTCCATCTCCGCAACATCAAGGCAGTTAGGCGTTTTTTAAATGAAGATGCTACGTCAAAACTTGTACATGCATTGGTTACATCAAGATTGGATTATTGTAATGGAGTCCTTTACGGAATACCATTAACATCAATTAGAAAGCTGCAGCTATTGATGAACATCGCTGTTCGTCTTGTCACTGGGACACCTAGATTCCATCACATCACCCCTACTCTTCGTCGTCTTCATTGGTTGCCAGTGAAACAGCGTATTGAATTCAAAGTACTTTTATATGTTTACAAATCAATTCACAAGTTATCACCACAATACATTTCCGAATTAATTAAGGTTCGTTCTGCAAATTGCACTCGTTCCCTCCGGTCAGCAACTGACTCAACCAATCTTTATTGTCCATCCTTTCGGTTAAAGTCTTGTGGGGAGCGATCGTTTATGGTTGCTGGGCCCAAGTTGTGGAACTTGTTACCTTTATTTATTCGTGAGTCACCTTCTGTCACCATTTTCAAAGAACGACTTAAGACCCACTTATTTTTTTTCCTATTTCCATGCCAGCTAGCTTTTATAGCTTTAACTAGGATAGGAGGCGCCCGAATCCGAGATTGCCGAGACTCAACAGGTGCTGACTGTAGTTCAATTAGATTGAACCCTAGCCAGCGATGAGGGCGTATCCCCATACTTCGGTTTGGGTGCTGGCATGGTATTCAAATTTCACTTCTTTTTTATTTTGTGGTTTTGGTTTCCGTTCCATCTTTACGCTTGCCTGATAGCGCTTAGAGACTTTTTGTATTTTGCGCTCTATAAATTAATAACCATTAATAATATATATACAGTATTTCTTCAACTATATGTAAGCATAAAATAACAAAATCGATATGCGCCTAGACAAAACGGAATCTACAGTAATATGAAATATGCCTTCAATTATGATACACCTATATAGAGCTATTACAACGGAATGTAATAATATATACAGTATAATATAAGCATAAAAATAACAAAATCTATATGCGCCTATATACAAAACGGAATCTACAGTAATATGAAATATGCCTTAAATTATGATAGGCCTATATGGAGCTATTAAAACGGAATGTAATAATATATACAGTATTTCTTAAGCTATATAAGCATTTAAAAAAAAAAACAGAATACGGTGTTATAAGGGCTTAATATAACATACCGAAATAGAAATAATAATTAAACTTAATCTTCATAATTATAATTATCACATCCTGTCTAATATGACGAAACCTAAAATGATGACTTTATTTGGGAGCGAGTTTGTTAGGGGCGAGTGTGCTAGAAAGAAGGCATGTTTGTTAAAGGAAAAGTTTGTTGGGAGAGGATAGACTGGAATATAAATCACCTAAGATATAAATCACTGTACTAAAATATTATAACAATTAAACATATTCATAGTTTAATAATGAATTAGGCTATCGCCTAAAAGAATCTATAAACAAACCAAAGGGGAAAAAAAAAACACTGACGTTAAATCAACATCACATATCACGACGTAAACGTCGTTGAATAGATGTTTACTTCTGGTTGTTCAATCAATTGACCTGCTATCAACGTTGATTCAACGTCAGTGTACAACTTTGAATCAATGTCACATCACGACGTACTGAGGAGGAGAATCGACGTTGAATATACGTAGGATTATGTAGTTAAACGAATCGAAGTTGAAAAATTGTTTTACTTTAGGTTGTTTAATCGACTGACATAAATTCAATGTCTACTTCAACGTCGATTCTGGTCGTCAATATATAACATCGTGATGTGACGTTGGATCAACTTTCTACACGGACTTAATCGACGTAGAAATTATGTCGGTCAGTTATGTAAAGTAAACGTCTATCCAACGTCGATTCTCGCCCGCAATACAACGTCGTTATGTGATGTTGGTTTAACGTTATACATTGAAGTTGAATCAACGTTAAAATTAAATAAGTTGATTGAGCAACTTATATTCAATTCAACTTCTATTTAACGTTGAATCAACCACGAAGATTATTTGCGTTTTTGTATTAAAACAGTTAAAAATATTTGTAATATTGATCATCGTAAGCTTAACACAATCTTATATTATTGATATTTTATTCACAATATAATGAATATGCTTTATTATAATGATTACAAACTATATTATATTGCGATTAATATCATTAAAATATACATTACAAACTATAACAAATATAATAATAAAAATTAATGTAATGGTAATTTCACTTAAATAATTTTATTATTTCTATTATGTGGTAATTTACAAGGAAAAGGAAAATCTTAGCAGTATCAGGTTATTTTTTCATTATTACCTTATTTTCACTTTATTTCACGTTATTTTCAATTTTAGTATAGGAATCTAAACATGTTCATGTTATTATATGATTAAGGTATTATGAAACTGTCAATATATAAATTTTCCTTATTCTTCTATTTGTATTCACCATGGTGAATTTATAAAGTCATCATTTAATTACCAGTTGTTGGAGTACGATACCAGGCGAATTTAAGGTACTTGATTAGAGTCAGGGAGTCGATTTTGGTACCGTTGTTTATTGCTGAAAAATATAAAATTAACCTTTGAATACAATTATATAATCAGGTAAATCATCACATAAGTTCACTCAGGTAAACTAATGCCATCATAAGCAGCATCATCAATACAGTACTTAAATCTCTTCATTGTTTTGCTATAATTTACTAAAAAATGGAATGAATTATAAAGTTTTAGAAGTATAAAATCTTATTGATTATAATGACGTTAAGAGGCCTATATGAAGTTTATTTTCCATTTATATGATGTACAGTATCTTTTATTTATTTATCTTTGTAAGTCTAATCTGTGTATATTTTTTCAATTTGTATTTTTGTGAGAAAATAAAAATATCAATTAAACAAATATTGTGCGAAAAAAATAAATTGAAATTCCAAACAAAGTAAATCACTATAGGTCTATATACCTAGGCCAACTCATTTTTCATGGATATTTAAATAATATTTATGTATTTAACTGTACCATAACGTCGGGTTGATTTAGGTTAGGCCTGGCATATTGCTTGCTCATTTGCAGATTAACATAAGGTTAAAAGAAAAATATATATTGTGGTTCAGGCCCACTACCGGCGAAAGGATCACAGTTTTCAATTAATGAATAACAGACCTCCTATAGTGCAGTGCTGTACGTCTTTGCCCTGTGGCATAGCTAGTTTACAAACAACTAGGCTAGCTGTTTTTCTTTTATTTTGAAGATGAATTTCTGTATTATGTATTATTGAATAAATGTGACTTTGCCAGAAAAGAAAATAAGATTTGCCAGAAAAGGAAAAAAAAAAAACAAACTAGTCTATGCTAGCTAAGCTAAAAATATATAGTTAAAACAAAGGTTCCTCTCTCGCTTCTACATCTACTACTTAGGCTAGGCCTAGTAGTAGACCGCCCACTAAAACAGTAAATGAAACAAGAAATTCACTTTCTCTCCTGCCTTGATTGAGAGGATCTAGGCCCCTAAATAAACAAAGCTTATGCTAAGACGTTACTTAACCGCTAATTTAATATAGGTAATTAAAATAGCGAAATGATTGGCCTAACCTGCCTAGCTAGATTCTTTCATCTCGAATCCTGCGCCTGAACTCACGTCCTCAGTACATTGCGCAGCGGTGGTGTAAACGCTGAACAAACAAGTTTAGGCGCTAAAATTTAATCACGGATAACGCGCGCGCTACCAATAATTAATCGCGTGAATACTGTACTCTACGACGTAAACAGATTTACGTTGAATAGGCTATACGTTGAATTCACGTCGATGATGCATCTTGGGGTGCGGAATATGGAATGGGAAGGGGTACTGGGGTGCATACCCCCCTCATAAAAAGTTCGTGCCGCTGAAAAAACACGTTAATTCAGTTTGTTGAACATTGCGACGTTGCATCTTCATCGAGAGTCGACGTTGAACAGATGTTGAATTCCGGTTGTTGAATCGACTGACCTAATTTTAACGTTGATTGAACGTCAGTGTAAAACGTGGAACCAACCTCACATTATGACGTTGTATCAACGACGAAAATCCACGTTGAATAGGAGTTAAATTTGGTTGTTAAGTGACTGATATATCAACGTCGATTCAACGTCAGTGTTCAACGTTGAATCAACGCCACAGTGCGACGTTGTATCGACGAACAGAATCGACGTTGAATAGACGTTGAATTCCGGTCGTTAAATCGACTGACCTAATATTTTAACGTTGATTCAAAGTCTGTGTAAAACGTGGAACCAACGTTACATCATTTCGTCTTTGTATCAACGACAAGAATCGACGTCTAATAGGAGTTGAACTTAGGTTGTTTAGTGAATGACATAGTTTCAACGTCAGTGTTCAACGTGGAATCAACGCCACATTGCTACCCTGTATCGACGAACAGAATCGACGTTGAAATTAGGTTGTTCAATCAACTGACCTAATCTCAACGTCGATAGTACAAGAAAAATACATCTTAGGGTTGAAAAAATTGCAACAGAATTTCTGTTTGCACAGTGCATTTTCTTAAGGTCCCTGTATGAACATATAAAAAGTCTAGAAAAATCTACATAGGGGAAGTTGGTTTTTTTTTTCAAAATGGCCGCCAAAATGGCTAATTTTAACCAAACATTGGAAAAAACTTGATCTTTTCAACATATTCAGCATATTTTTTTCCTAAAATATATTTACAAATCCTAACGTTGTTCTGATGCATACAGATACACTTATTTGATGTGGGTATCATTAATTTCAAGATGGCTGCAACAAATACGACGACATATTTAGTATATAGTATTTAGTATATAGTGGTGTATGCATAATACGCCAAGCAGCTATAGTGATGGACGTTTTGGACAAAAACACCAACTTTTTACATGATCCCTATGGTCATAGAATTCAATTTTTGATAGAAACCATTTTATCGGAAGTCATTATGGCAGCCATCTCAGATTTCAAAATGGCCACCTTATAAAACCTTATTATCCACGGTATTATTTCCTCTTCTAACATGGAATTATGATTATAGTGTCTAAATGGCCAAGGAATACTAGCATGCCATTTTTGACCTGGTAAGATTCTTCATTTAAGGTAATTATAACTTAAGGTCATTATAATCTGACCAGATTCTTCATTTAAGGTCATTAATTTAAGGTCATTCAAGGTCATTCCATGTCATTGCAGGTCAAATATTGTATGGCATCTTAATAATTACCTAACTGCCTGGGTTTTTACATCTGAAGCATACTGAAGCTCTTGAAATTCATTTTTTACTAGAAACTACAGTACTTAATTCAGGGTAATTTTGGCAGCCATCTTTAATCTCAAAATGGCTGCCTTGCAAAAACTATATTTATTAATATCTTAGCTTTTAAAATCACTTCAAATTAGAATTCTGATATTTAACACTATGTTTTTGTGGTCAAGAAAATATGCATATGACCATCTATATATAAATATATAGATGGTCATTAGGATAATATATAGGTCAGTTAAGGTCATTCAAGGTCATTTTATGTTAAATACTATATCTAAACTATTTCATCAGATGTCGTTATGACGTCCATTTTAGGTGAAGGTGATTTTGCAGCCAAATTAAAAATGACCACCATAGAAACATATATGTTTACATAATGAAATAAAACGCCTTTACCAGTTGT